>NC_056565.1:18876351-18887439 GCF_013358625.1 Macadamia integrifolia
CTTTTCTAATGATGTATACCAAACTTCATACTCCAAGAATTTCTTGCTCAAATAGTAGATAGCCTGTTCTACTCCTTTTACCTTATCTTTTTGAGCTAAAATGGACCCCATCGAGAATTGTCCTACTGACAGATATAACAGAATTGGTTTCCCCTTTATTGGTGGCATAAGAACCGGTGGATTTAACAAGTATTCCTTAACTTTGTTGAAGGCTTCTTGACATTGGGAATTCCACCGTGTGGGCTGATCCTTCTTCAACAACTTGAACACTAGTTCACAGATAGTGGTCAATTGGGATATGAAACGGCTGATGTATTGGATGTGACCAAGGAATTCTTGTATTTTATTCTCAGTTTGAGGTGCAAGAATATCCCTGATTGCTTTAATCTTGATAGGGTCCACTTCTATACCTCTTTCACTTACAAGAAAGCCCAATAACTTTCTTGCCTTCGAGCCGAACACACACTACTGAGGGTTCAACTGTAATTAAAGTTTCTTGATTCTTTCAAAAAACTTCCTTAGTGCTGGGATATGCCCCTGTCTGTCGATAGACTTGACAATCATATCATCGACATAGACTTCCACTTCCTTGTGAATCATATAATGCAAAATAGTGGTAGTGGCCCTTTGATATGTGGCTCCAGCATTCTTTAGACCAAATGGCATTACCTTATAGTAATAGGTCCCCCAAGGGGTGGTGAAAGCAGTATTTTCCATATCTTCAGGATGCATACTGATCTGGTTGTATCCTGAAAACCCATCCATAAATGACAACAAGGCATGTCCTATCATACTATCAATCAATACATCAATATAAGGCAAAGGAAAGTCATCTTTAGGACTGACTCTATTCAAATCTCTTAAATCCACACACATTCTGACTTTTCCATCTTTCTTTGGAACTGGAACAATATTGGCCAACCAATGGGGGTACTTTATGACTTGCAAGAATCCTGCATTCCATTTCTTATTACTTCTTCTCTAATCTTTTCACTCCATTTAGGCCGCATTTTTCTAGTCTTTTGTTTGATAGGATTCGCATCTAGATACATAGGGGGTCGATGCTGCACTATTTTTAGGTCAATGCCAGGCATGTCTTCATAGGACCAAGCAAAAACCTCTACAAATTATTTTAACAGACTGGTCATTTGTGAGGTTTCTTTTTCTTTCAGGGTTGCACCAATTTTAATTTCTTTAGGGCAGTCGAGTGTCCTCACTCATAGGTTTAGATCTTTTTTCTTTAGATTGTTTTAACAATTCATGATATTCATCAGTTATTTTGTTAAGATCATCATTAGAAAGAGACAAATCATTCTTGAAATCAGAATTTTCATTGATAGCTGGAAAGACTACAGACTCAACATACTGAAAGTGTGGAATTTCATTAACAGAAGAAAATTCAGAAAATGTACAAGTAAAAGGAGACTCGACAACAAAAAGGGAATCTTCAGTGTACTGTGTGGTGATTTTAGAACCGATTGGACCCTGAGTCTTAGTGAGCTTGAAGTCATATCCTGCACTGGTCCAGTTGAGCAATGGTTTGCGGGCTGGATGAATTAGCAGATATGGCATTGGTCCCTCCTCTATCTCTTCAGTGGCAATAACATTTACCTCAAGGGTTTTATTGACACCACTACTTTCACCTTCTTTATGGAGCTAAAGATGCCCCAATTTCACTTGGTAGAAGAGTTCAGATTCAACCTGCCTACTCTTGGCACTTTTTGTGGTAAAAACAAGTTGATCAATCTCATGATCTGTAAACTCAAATTTTTTGAGGGATGCACCTCACCCTAGGCTACTCGGCCCTTGCTCCAAAAAATCTAACTTCTCAAGCCTTTTATGTGAGGCAATCCCCTTGCCATGGTCACACCGTTGACCTCCATCTCTGATGTAACCATTGCAGTTGCTTCTAGCATAGTAAGGGCAGATATTCATCCTTCTAGCGCTTCTCTTTATAGCATATGAATGGCTCCCACAAAAGAGTGATATTGCTCCTTTCTCAGCTCCTCCAGATACATCTTCTATAGGAAAGAACAAATGTGAGCTCGTATCTCAATTGGAAGATTGAGATGCCAGGTAGCTCTTAATTTATGCTGCCAAACTTCTTTCAATGTAAGATGAGGCTTGAGAATCTGTGATGATCGAATTAGGGATGCAGGGTTAACTGTAGATTCTTATTCAATTGTGACAATCACATCTATCTCAAATATGTCACTGATACCATTGTCTTTATTGTCCTCCTTAAATGGTAGACGTTCTAGCTCATAGGTGATCCAATTAATCAGATCTTGATAGATGACTTCAAACTCAGAATCTAATTTCTTTGCTTCTTTCTTAGGTTGAAAGTCAAGATCCTTATAACTGGGAAAACCTTCTGCTGCCTTTACAAAGTACCTCTCTGAGGTAGGATAATTTGTAACCCTTTTCTTGCAAGAGGATTCCTTTCTTGCCATTACAAGTATCTTTTGATTCTCAAACCCTCGATAGGCTCTTGCTCCACCTCGGCCCCTCCTTATATCTTCTAACATCTTTTGTTTTTCGTTTTGAGAAAACCATAAACCACGCATTCTTGCAGCGTGAGGGAATTCAGGCAACCTCGTGGATCCTTGCTGGTATTTTTTCAATCCCATTCTAGGAAAATAATGCATCTGCTTCATCATTCGACCAACAGTGGTATTCCACATGCCCTCATAGGACATTAGAACGTTCTCCTTCATTGGCTCTTCAACAACAGAAGCACAAACTTTTTCTAGTTCAAAGCCACTCAAGCACACCTCCTGTTCTTAAGTTTTTCCAACTTCAATGTTAGCTAATGTGTTGACTAACTGAGGATCTCCAGAAATAGTAATTACCTTCTCATCATAGATAAATTTTACTTTTTGGTGTAGAACATATGACACTGCCCCTGCTTTATGAAGCCATAGATGACCCAGAAGCATGTTGAAGGAAGCTGGGATATATATCACTTGGAACTCAACACAGAACTCAGCTGGCCCTGTTATCACCATTGTTGTGAGAATTGCAACAACATTTCTTCTAGTGTTATCATAAGCCTTAATGATCTGAGCCAAGGGTTTGAACTAATCTGGATTAAAGCCTATACATGTGGCAGCCCTCAAGGGTAGAACATTTAGATCTGATCCATTATCAATAAGGACCTGAGGCACTATATTCATATTGCATTCCACAGTAATGTAAAGAGCTGTGGTATGCTTGATACCTTCTGGAGGTAAGTTCATATCAGAGAACATCAATGTCTGAACAGCATACGTGGCTCCCACAATCTGAGATAATCACGATAGATCCATCTCTATAGGTACTTGCACACTAGTGAGGGACTTCACTACAGCTTCCCCATGGGCAGGAGATGCCATTAACAACTCCCAAATGGAGACGTTGACCTGCACCTTCTTCAACTGGCTCTATACTTGATTCTCAGGTTGTGGCTGCCTGCTACACTGCCCTATCTCCCTGATAGTTGGTTGTTCTACTATCAACCCCTTGGCTTTATATTCTTTCCCACTTCTAGTGGCCATTACTTTCTTGAATCCTTCAGGCCTCTTTCTAATGAGAATATTATAAGGGTATTTACTCTCATCCTCATTATTTATATCACCAATCATGCCTACCATAGGTTCTTCAATCCCTTCTTCATATGCAGATAGTGGACTTGGAGGACCCCCCGAAATATCGATAGCCTGAGCTTTAACTATTTGAATAACGTTATTCAAATGCAGAATAAGCCATTTGACAAATGGTTCATCCTCGAAATTAATCTTAAGATTTTCACAAACTTCTTTGACAGTTTCTTGCCGGACTGCCACTTTCCTCAATATTTTCTTAATTACTAACATATCTTCACACATTTGGTTGAGTAAGCAGAGCATATTGTCGTAGGAGGGATTCTCTTCTTCACTTTCCTCTTCAAACTCAATTTCAAAATATGAACTTTCTGACTCTTGATTATCTTCACTTTCTTCACCAAAATCTTCCTCTAGATCTTCATTTTCTGATTGTTGACCTTCTTCTTCATCTTCTTCTTCTTCAACAAGATCTCCTTCTAGATCTTCATTTCCTGATTCTTGATCACCTTCTATATCCTCATCCCTGTATTCTTCCTCCTCTGAATCATCGACAGAAGGAAAGATTGGGCGAATGATATCTGTTGGATCCACATCAGGCCCATTTTCCCTAATAGCATTCATTGTCTCACAAATTTCTTCAGTATCACTATCACTCCCTCCACCTATATGGATTAAGTGATCCTCATCCCCATATTTTTCTTCCTCTGAATCATCATTAGAATGGAAAGTTGGGAGAATGATATCTATTGGATCCACATCGGCACATTTCTTCCAATAGCATTCACTGTTTCAATATCACTGTCACTCTCTTCACCTATATGGGTTAGGTGTATTTCATCTGAGATCATTTCTCCAATAGTCAATGCCGCCATTGCCCTGATCATGTCTGGTGTGACCTCTTCTATTGTTGGTACAATGAGAGTTGTAGCGTCAATCTAGGACTCTTCTTCCCTATCTACGAGATTTACCGATCCGGTAGAGGAGTGAATGGGAGTATCTGGATCCATTAACATATCAGTCCAAGAAGTTCCATTCGACCAATTTGCCTCTGAACACTGATATTAGATCCTTTCTTCTAACCATCCGTTCATAGGAAAGTATTCTGGTGGTGGTGGATAAGGATAAGGGTTAAATGAAATTGGCATATAGCAAGGTTCTGGGTGAAATGGCGACAAAGACGGGGGAAATGGGGTAATAACTGGTGATGGTAATCCTTCCCGAGTTGGGACACAATAGTCTGGTGTTGGATGGTAAGATGGAGATAGAGGATGTGATGCCAAGTGATAGGAAGGTGATGGAAGGTATGATATTATGTGATATGAAGGTGATCGAGGATGTGGGTGATAGGAAGATAATGGATTGTATGATGCTGGGTGATATGAAGGTGATGGATGATGTGGGTGATAGGAAGGTATGATGCTGGGTGATATGAAGGTGATGGAGGAAGTGACGGTAGGTGATATGATGGTGATGGAGGATGTCGGTCATAGGAAGATGATGGAAGGTATGATGCTGGGTGATATGAAGGTGATGGAGGAAGTGATGGTAGGTGATAAGAAGGTGATGAAGGATAGGATGTTGAGTGATATGAAGGTGATGGAGAAAGTGATGGTAGGTGATATGAAGGTGATGAAGGATAGGGTGCTGGGTGATATGAAGGTGACCTTATATGAGGATGTGTAAGATTGCAGGGTGGGAAACTTTCATCTTCCTAGGAACGAATTTCTCAATTCGCTCTCGATTCTCTTCTTCTTTTGCTTCTGAATGCTTGGCTTTGAGCAAGGCTCGTTAAGCTCGGGCAATAAGACACCCTCTCTTTGGTGAGGGTTGAATCCTTTGAGTAGGATCATTTTCATTTGAATCACTTTGTATCATTCCAATTGCTCCATGATTCAGAAGTGGATTGGTAGTCACATTTGGCTGGCTCTTCAATTCCAATTCAATTTGCCCTGATTCAATCAAATCTTGTACTGCATGCTTCAAGGTGATACACTGGTTGGTGAGATGACCCTTTTGATTATGGAAAGAATAGTATTCATTGTCCTTGTACCAAGGAGGTGGAGGATCGCTGATTGGACGGGCAGGCATCGTACTCAAGAGGCCTTCTTTCTTCAATTTCTCATAACACACAGATAAGGTCATCCCCAAATCTGAGAACCTTTTTGAGCTGGAACACTTGGCTTAATGAAAACTGGAGCAGGCTTAAGAGTTACTGCATGCATTGTAGACTGTTGGTCGGTGCTTGCGGTAGTTATAGTGTTCACCTCTGTATTACGTCCTTTACTATACCTTGTATTCTTACTCTGCTCTGAGGAACCCTGTGGCCTGTTCCGGTGTTATGCTTCTCTAAAGATTCGATTTTCAACTCTTCTCCCTGTTGCTAGCAACGCAAAGAATGTCTCGATATGCTGACTATATAACACATCATAATAGGGATTTACCAAGTTATCTAGAATCATTTTAACTTGCTCTTTTTCAATAGGTCGAGATGTCATCATACCTGTCTTATCTCGAAACCTTAAGAGAAACTCCGTGGATCCCTCACCTGGAGCTTGTCAAATAGTTTCTAACTCTTATCGAGTTATATCTAGTTCAGTGTTGTAAGATTACTGCTTAGTGAATGCTTTCATAATCATTGACCAATTCTAAGTCTGGAAAGGGTCCAACTGAGTTAATCAACGAAGAGCTGGGCCTAAAAGAGTAAACAAAAATGCTTGCCCCATTTGTTCTTCAGTAAATCCCCATGATCTGGAAATATTAATAAAGACCTTCAAGTGTGCCCTCGAGTCACCTTTGCTATCAAACTTATCAGTGTTCCAGTTAAGTTTCTCTGAAATGTGAGCTCTAGGAAAGAGGACCATCTCATCAGTTTCTGTGGCTTGAGCATCTACGGCCTTCCCCTTCTGCAGTAACTTTTTAAGTCTTTCTAATTGTCCCCTCATCTTTCTTTCCCTTTCAGTTTCAGGGGGTTTAGTTGGAAGATCTGGTAGATTTCCTCTTTATCATCTTCGACCACAAGCCTCAGTATGGTACGAGGTGCATTGGACCCCATCTTGGTCCATTCATGTTCTCCTAGGGTTAAAATATGTTCAATTTGTTGCTGAGGCTACTTGGCACTAGTAAACTGGTTGAATAAAAGACGTAACTCTTCCAACTCTAGTTGCATTATATCCACTCTCCTTTTTCTCTTGGGCATCTGGTTGACTTCCACTAGCCGGATCCATATTCGTCAACTGTTCAGACGATGCTGAGCTAGGTGAACTTGGTGGCGTGAGTTGAACAATAAGTTCCATCATTGGTAAGGACTTCTCAAGGTTGACTCGGATCAAACGATTATCTTGACGAGTCCACACAGATAGTGGGGAATTTTTTTGAGGCGGAATCATGCCTGACCTAAACCAAGAAATTTAAATTTTAGATTTTTATCATTTTTTTTTATGATGCACACATAAAATTACTCCCCCTCAATAATAAGTGTTTAACTTTGGCCCAATCTTCAGTTGGAATTCACAGATTTTTTTTTTGGGACCAATTTAGACACAAATTATGGTGTGGGAAAAAAAAGTTGATCCATGCAAGAACAACCTCGCAGCTGATTTCACATAGGTATTTTGTTCTTCCCGTAGCATGGAAATACCTAATTATTCCTGACTTTGGGATTGGTTCTATGGAATATCATCAGTTTGGAACACGTGCTAATATAATGTGGTGAAGCAGGAATCACCCCACAGCACGGTTGCATGAACCAAAACTGATATAGTTACATCTCCCAATTCCCAATTGTCAAAGAACACATCAGCTTTAAACATATACAGGAAAAATCTCACCCCAGATGAAACAAGCTAGAAGGGTTCTAACTTGAACCGTAAACAATTACTGAATCAGTTTGTGGCATACCCTAGTTGTTTAATGGTCTAGTTCCTATATGAAGCGATGCAATGGGTAAGGCTATAGAACAGAACAAGGTTACCCTTGACAGAACCGATATACCTATCACTGAAAGTGAATCATGGGTATGTGCTTCCTTTGATATACCAGATGGTACTGTATTAAGGGGCGTGACTTCGCTAGTGATTGTCCCTGACATTACATGGTTTCAGTCGGCTAACCACAGGGGTAGGTGTATCCGTGAGTGAGTGTGTGTACAAGTGTAGTGCAGAATGTGGCCATTAGTTAATCTCAGAATGGCCCGACATGTTCTATCACCCTGAGGGTTTCGAAATATCGACCATCCTTGTCAACCAATTTCACTTCAAGCACTCTTATGTAGGAAGTGGGCATCATTTGATATTAGAGTACTTAGTATATCGTGCACTGACCTCCCCGAGGGTGCGGGCACCACAGGGAGTACCCTTGTTAACTGATTTCACTTCGAATACGATGCATGATGCAGTTAGCAAGCAATATACATATATGTTTACACATAATAATGATGAGGGGGAAAAATTCTAACATTCATTGTAAGCTTCTGGTATAGAAATTTTGACATTCCCCAATGAAGTCGCCACTGTAAGGGAAAATACCTTTTTTCTCTCTCTTTTTCTGCTCTTTTCCTCCTTCTCACATCTGGTTTGCCTCGCAGGGGGTGAATGGATTGAATGGTCTCTAAAACATGGTCTGGCAACTATTGCGGGGATGGGGGAAGCATGATGTTTGGAGTCGCCATCTAGGATTTAGGGCCTAGAACCCTATGGTGGAGCCCAATTTCAATCGAGGGATTGAGCTCAAATAGGGGGTTGGATTCCTGTGAAAGGAAGGAACCCCCGAATTTGACTTCATACTTTGGTCTGTTCCAGAGATAGGGGTCCGTGTCAGATTAAGAGTGTAGGAAGGTGTTAGGCACCCACCTCGCCCAGAATTTTCGGTCTTTCTATTAGAAGCTTGGATTTCAAATATTCTCCCCTGAGAATTTTAACAGTCTAAACTAGTACAGAAGTCTTATTACATGAAATAACGCAAACATATATACATATACTTGCTTGAAAGAATTCCACTTGAAATAATAAAATTTACATAAAATAATGAAAAATGCAATTATCTTATCTACATACACGTGCAATGCTCTATGAAAGGAAAATCATAATCGTTATTTCATGTGAGGAATACATGAAATGATGAAACAAATTACATTTAATGAACAAATACTAAAATTAATACATGAAACTACAATAGTAAATCATTATTTTATGCAATAAACATATAAAACAATATATACATAAATGGGGCAAATGAAATTACAATATAGTATCTACATGATAATGACCGATGACAATAGTGAATTTTTTGATAATTTTCCTCGACTTAGGGGCAACGATTCAATTTTCTTCTCTCTTTCTTGGGGTAATTAAAAACTTTCGGCACCTGGGTAAGAAAGTTGACATGGCTTCTTTGCTAGGGTGTGACTACGGATTCTGGTTTTTGGGAATCTGAATAGGGCTTCCGTACTATATTTCTAGAATCAAAATCAGCTCTGGAAATTTGGGCAAGGCTTTCGTGATGTATTCCTAGGGTTGGAATCATCTTTGAAAATTTTTTCAGAGCTTCCGCACTGTATTTTTAGGGTTGGAATCAGCTCTGAAAATTTGGGTAGGGCTTCCGCGCCATATTTCGAGGGTTGGAATCAGTTTAGGAAATTTGAGTAGAGCTTCCGTGCCATATTTCTAGGGTTGGAATCAGCTCAGAAAATTTGGGTAGAGCTTCCGTGCCATATTTCTAGGGTTGGAATCGCTCAAAAAATTTAGGCAGAGCTTTCGCACAGTATTTCTAAGGTTGGAATCATCTCGGGAAATTTGGGCAGAACTTTTGCGTCGTATTTCTAGGGTCAGAATCAGCTCTGGAAATTTTGGACAGAGCTTCTGCATTGTATTTCTATGGTTGGAATCAGCTCAAAAAATTTGGGCAGGACTTCCACACTGTAATAAAAGTGTTGAATTTAAATAAAAAGAACTTGAACAGGAGTTCAGTACTAACCTGATATGGACAACCTGAGCTTCCGGAAGTGAGACAGGACTTCGTCAACTTCAGCTAACTTAGTAAGCTAGGCTCAGGATTCTTACACTCTTTTTCTTTCTTCTCTCTCTCTCTCTTTTGGAACAATGTTTTCTTTAGGGATTTTTCTCAGAGATTTTTCTACGGGGTCTTTACAGTGACCCAAGGGTCACTATTTATGGGAGAGGAGGAGAGGCAGAGGTGTAAAAAATCCTAATGACGTGTAAGTGGGCTAAATTCCGTTTAAGCCACAAATCCATGTAAAGGCTTACACGGATTTATAAGGCCTTACATAATCCGTGTAAGGCCTTACACGGATGTGTACCTTACATAATCTGTGTAAGGTCTTACACGGATCCCCCCTGTGTCAGCTTGTTGTACCGAAAGAGATACGTGTCACCCTATCCTTCTTGGAAGTAATCCATGGCACCCTGCGTTGTCTCCAGCCACTCTCGTAGATTGGGCAGCTACCCCCTAGACTGGGCGGTTGTAGCCCCTGGTGGAAGTCTTATCGAGGTAATAGTTGTGGGTATGTCAGTAAGTTTTAGATAGGGGTTGGTCTGGCCCGGTTTAAGTTTGGGGTTTGGTTTAAATTTAAGGTTTGGTTTAAATTTAGTGTTTGGTTTAAGTTTTAAGGTTTGGTTTAAGTTTAAGGTTTGTTTAGTTTTGGGTTTGGGTTTAGGGGGTTTAGATTAGGGTTTGGGGTATGGTTTGGATTAGGGTTTTGGCTAGGGTTTAGGTCAGGGTTTAGAGTTTTGGGTTAAGGTTTGGGTTTAGGGTTTGGTTTTGGTTGAGTTTAGGGTTTGGTTTAGGTTTAGGTTAGGGTTTTAGTTTAGGTTAGGGTTTAGGTTTTGGTTTAAGTTTAAGGTTTGGTTTAAGTTAAGGTTTGGTTTAAGTTAAGGTTTGGTTTAGTTTTGGGTTTGGGTTTAGGGTTTGGTTTTAGGGTTTGGCTTAAGTTAGGGTTTAGGGTTTGGGGTTTGGTTTGGATTAGGGTTTGGTTTAAGTTAGGGTTTAGGGTTTGGTTTAGATTAGGGTTTAGGGTTTTGTTCGGTTTGGGTTGGTTTGGTTTAGGGTTTAGTCTGGTTTGGTTTAGGGTTTAGGGTTTGGTCTGGTTTAACTGGTTCAAAATTCCAGTAGGAATTACGGCACACTTGCATATCCGTTTTTTCCATACAAGATATTAATGGGACCGTATTTCCTAGCACTTTCCAATGATAAGGGAATCAAGCACATGCTAGGCTTGATTGTCGTATTCTAGCAAAAGGTATTAGTGACCATTTCTGGTCACGTTCCCCTCATTATTTAAATTTTAACCAATCACAAGTTCTGGGATAGTCTGGATTTGTGCCAAAAATTCGACTTCTTTCCGAAAGAGAGAAAATATGTCTCCTCATTGCCCATAATTCATCATTGCCGAGGGGGGACAAAATTTGGTGTCTACACCAATCATAATAAAAGATATGGAATCTATGTAATACATTTAAAAAAAAAAAAAATAACAAACAAAAACATAAAA
>NC_056565.1:18889232-18946548 GCF_013358625.1 Macadamia integrifolia
CTTTCTGCAGAAATTTGAAAAAACAACAAATATATATATATATATATATATAGATATGAAAACCCAAAAGAAAAATCTGAGGAGATTCTAACAGGGTAAGGCCCAAGCTTTGAGCTTTTGTAGATTCTTTGACAACTCTGCCAAGGCAACTTAGTTTCATGTTTACAGCCGAGGCTATAAATATCAAAAGAAAAATCTGTTGAATATTCTCTCTCTCTCTCTCTCTCTCTCTCTCTCTCTCCTTTTATTTTTTTACTTAAAAAATATTTGAAAACCCAACTTTGCCTCAAAGTCCATCATGTAAACCCTCCATGAAATCTCTTACTCTCTTTTGAAATCAAACATATAGGAAGGTGAACTTTGGGGGCGCAAAACATTGATGGTTCTACCCTATATCCAATGAAAAAATACAAGGTTTAGAGACAAAAAGAAGGGTTTTTGTTTGAGATGTGACCATTCTATGGAGTCATGGGGTGTTAGACCCATCCATCCAACAAGTTTGCTGACCCTAACTCTCCAAATCAAGCTTCTCTTAATTGCTGTGAAAGAAAAATTAAACCTTATTATATATGAAGATGAGTTTATAATACCTTGAAGTATTAGTGAAAGACCCATTCAATCTGTTTCTACTCAGATCCAGTGATTGCAGGCTATGCAAATTACCTAATTCTGCACCCAAGAAAGAAAACATGCACGGAAATATTATCTATATGCTCTAGAAGGGCAAGACTGAGTTGGAAGAAGCTTTGAAATACCCTTAGCTACATGTGAATGTAACATTACAACAATATCCTTAATTATTAGGCATAAATACCTTCAAGATGATGAGACCCGTTGAAATTATTAGAAGCCGTAGACAGAGTCCTAAGCGACGTGAGAGCACCTAGAGATGGAAGGATGCTACTATTGAACCGATTATGACTTATGTCTAGGACCATTAGTTTTCTCAAGCCAACCAATCTTTCAAAGCCTGCATAGATTTTACGTATTACAATTTGTCAGATCAAACACCAAGAAATATGAAAATAAATAGACAAAAGATCCACATGACACAGAGATTTAACGAGGTTCACGCACCAGTGTGGTGTGCTACGTCCTCGGGCGAAGAAGAAAATGTTTCACTACACAGAAGAGAGATTAGACCCAAGCAGCGGCGAAAAAAATCGCTCTGAAACCCTAGTTTGAAAAACCCCCGAAAAATACAATGACTTTCTCAACAAGACAACAGTACATTATATATTCCAAGTAGCGGGTCGACCCATCGGGTTATGATCGATCCAGTTGAACCATACCGTGAGGGCTATGCCCCTACACCCCCATATGATATCATTGATGGGCTTTGGGCTTGGGCCTATCAGCCCAACCTCTCTGCTTCTATCACAAATCTTAGAAAACTTCCCATTCGGGTCGCCACCAAAATATGTCGGAGTGGGTCAATCTTCAAAACGAGTCTAGAATTTGAGACAAATTTAACACAATTTGAAATGTACAAATACCATTTGGAACCAAGTTTCCCTTATAGAAAATGAGAACCTAAAATGAAGCAGAAAAGAATGAAAATTGCAAATAAACAATCACACAATTACACCGAAGGATTTACAAGGTTTGGTAAGGTTACCTATGTCCACAGTGAGATGAGATATGCTTCACTATCAATGGAGATTAGAGTTAATAGCAAAACCCTATATAGGTAATTTACTGAGGCCAATAGCGAAGATAACGCATAAGGGGGCTGATTCCTCTAGGCCTCAGTCCCTCAGCCTCTTAATTAATGGTCCTTCAGAATAGTATACTTACGAAAGCAACAAGATACAAGACATCATACCATTAACATAACTTTACCTACGGTGAAAAGATGACAACGTCTTAATTTACAACATCAGACCTTCGATTAGACCGGGGAAGAGTAATGTTGACCACGCACATAGTGGAGAAAGTTTTGATGGTGGAACTCATTGTCTAAGGAGTTTCAATCATAAAGTCAAATCACCTTGGATAAATAGATTCTGTCTACAGCCTAGGTATCGAAAAACTTTTTCCTATAAAATATATAGTCAAGGGATAAAGTCATGGGTTAGGGCATTCTTCCCTGATTTAATTTATTTTCTTTGTCAATGCACTCTATGGACTTCTGCCCCACTCTGTGATCTAAACAATATTAAAGAAATCATTCAAGAGAGAGCATAAGAGTATATTAAGAAAGACAAGTAATGTAACAATCATAAAGGAGCAACAAGACTGAATGGGTACGTACCTTCCATATTGTTGATCCAACCATCTAAGCAGTAGGAAGATAAGTTGAGATGTTGCAGGTCATCAAAGGCAGACAAGAAGGTGACATTCATATACCAAATGCTTGAACAATCTCCCCTTATATCATTAAGAGAGAGATGGATGACTCATCCCGTGGTATGATTACACACAACTCGCTCCCAGTCACAACAGTTACTCTCTGTATCATCAACCCACGATGGCAAACCATAACCATATTCAGAAATATCTGTCCAATTCACATGTGCCTTGAATTCCAGGAGAGCTATCCTCTCCTGTTCTAACCACCCGAAACATGTTTGGATTTGAAGCAGTAGAAGAACCAAGGAAACCCATAAGCCCTTTAACAAAACCAAACCCATTGCTCTAAGAAACTAAATAAATGAGAATTTCAAAGACTTGTGGTTGCTGAACTAAGTTCAGATATGAAAGAATAAATAAAGCGGCAGCCGCACTAAAGACAGGAAGATGGAATGTACATTCAGTCGATTTGGAACACTATACTATTCTTTATTCTCGAACAGTCTAAAGTTCAAAGTTCAAACCTCAAAGCGCAAGGTTCAAAGTTTGAATCTTGAACAATTTCCACTAGGGGGTGTCAATCAGTCGGTTTGGTCTGGTTTTGGTCTCGGTTGAATCGGTGTTTCGGTGAGGGAATGGTAAAATCAAAACAAACCAATAAGAAAATATTAGTTTCAATTTGATTTTGGTTCAATTTCGGTTTCTTGTATCAATTTGTAATAGAGTTGGTTTCGGTTTTATGTTAGATTTGCTGGCATGTAAATTTTTACAAAATTATGCAAAAGTTTTTTTTTTTTTTTTTTAATGAGTTTCGGGCTGATTTTGGTTTTCTACCGGTTTAGTTTTGGTTTGGGTTCATACTGATTTTGCTTTTATTTGATTTTCAATGTGGTTCAATATGATTTTGGGTCATAATATCCCAAATCAAAATCAGTCTTTATAAAATTTCGGTTCAATTTGATCTGAACTATTTCTAATTCAGTTCTACGGATTTATCGATTTGCGCTAGGTTTTGACACTCTAGCTTCCAGTGGATTCATTATGGACTTTTTGGAAGCAAGAAAACTTGACGTGGGAAACTTGTTTCTATGAAATAGACCTAACGAATTTGGTTTCCCTCCCGAGCGAACAGGGTAGTTGACTGATTTGTTTGTGTTGATTGACGTAAGGCCCTTCTCTTCCATTCATCCATGCATGTTACATAGAGAGTTGTGGACCATTGGAATCCATCGCATGCTTTGTCATCATGGTTGAGAGGGTCACAAATAAAGCAAATCAGGAATTTGCCATTGCAATTGTACTGATAGAAGAAGATAAAGAGTCTGGATCAGGATATATGCTTTGGCTGTTCACAGTTTCTGTTTTGAACAAGCCCATTGAGGCGCATGGGTTGACCACTGTTTCAGTAATCGTTGGATTATTAAGCGCATGTGTGGACCCACTGTTTCAAAATTAGAGTTGGACCGATTCTGGATTCAGCCATCTGTGATTAGCGGTGTCAATTACAGGTCCGACCGTTTAAAGCCTGAATCCGTCAAACCTGACCCAATTATAGTTGGTCGTTTTCAGGGCAAGTGTACTATCTGATGGAAGTCCAATTGGCATCGACAAATTAATAGCCCAACTCAATTTGACATGTTTAAAATTCATTCATTGTCCGATTAAATTTAAAGCCTGATCATAGCCTATTTAAAGCTCATCTAAGGCCGTTTTAACCTTGTTATTGATTGCCTGATTAAAGATCAATTGATTAATCAACTGTTTATAAATGGGAACATCCTAGCGTATAAGGCCCGATTACTTAAATGGGCCAATCACGATGCAAGGTCCTAAAGTGGAGAAACTCAATTGAATCAGCCTGATCCGACCAATTGACATCCCTATCGGTGACCACCCTACTCTGCCTCCGTTGGCATCGACATGCAACTTAAGGGATACTCTCCCTCTCCCTATGATTTGTCACCTTTGCCTAGCTCCATCAATTACGTGGCCAATGCCTATTCTGTCCCCCTCCCCCTCCCCCTCCCTTTTAAGAGTTTCGGTAACCTTACAATAATTATTTAAACCAGTATAAATTGGGTATTTTATTTTCAGCCCCCAACCTTTGCCTCAATTATTCTTAGATTATGTTCATGCCTTGTTTCTTCAGGTTCAGGGTCTTTTCTGTTGCTTCTTTTGGTTGCCAAGGGAATTAATGAGAACAGGAAGTGAAAAAATTTCAAACCTAGAAAGTTTTTACATGTAATTTTTATTTTACTTTTTAAATCAAAGGGACTTGGATGCAAAGTAGAGCGAAGAGTCAATGGTATAATCACATGGGATAATGGTTACAAAAATTTCTTTTTTAAGTTTGAAATTTTCACTTCCCTTCTCATTAATTTCCCTTGCAATTAGAGTGATTTAAAATTAATGGTATAGTCACATGGGGGTAATGGTTATAAAAATGTCTTCTTAGATTTGAAAATTTCACTTCACTTTTCTTTAATTTTAACCAGCCCGAAACATGTTGGAGAAATGTTGAGTCACAAATTATTTATTTATTTTTTATTTTTTCTCACAGGTTTTATTTGTCTGTTTTCATCCATATCTTCTCTACTAGTCCAACCGATTCTAGATTTTTGAATTGAGTTCGTGAAACAATAATTGTGGAAGAGCAGTCAAGGAGTTTAACAAGTAAGAGATTTGACGGATGAATGATGCCGGAAGGCCCAGAAATATGTAGTGGGCTGTAGAGGGACTGGACAGCACAGCCGAATCTGATAAACGAGTGTTGATCTCCTAGACATCCCATTTGTTTTAACAACTTGTCCTAAGGTCTCCTCACCGAATTCCCTGGCTATGACAGAGGAACCAACCCACCTATTGTGGTGAAGTAGACAAGGAGGAACATAAGGAATCGAATTCTAGAATCGGATGATGTATGTGAGAACAATTTGTTGCCAAAAGGAAACCATCCTCGATCCTCCCCGTCTTTTGAGGAGAGAGAGAACGAGGGGTACCCAACTAATAGAGATTTTTTCTTTTGGATAAGGCCACCTAATAGAGATTAGGACCCATAACAAATCAAATATGACTCCATGACGGCTTCAATAGGACCGATCCAATTAAAAGATAGGGTACGAGTCATATTGCGGCTTAGAAAAGGTGTTAGGAACCCGGTCCACCTAGACTGGTCTTCCTCTTTACTTGGTCATATATTAAATAAATAAATAACTAAAGGGAAAAGGCTCTTTGAGCCTAAGGCATACGTTGCTCCTTCTCCAATGGACCATTATATTATTTTTTACGAAAAAAATAATGATTAAAATAAACGTAAGAGGGTGTGGATTTCATTGCCTAGAGAACTGTCTCCCATAAATAAAATACAAGAAAAAAAAAAAAAAGTCAAGGATTAAGGCATATACCCGATGGATTTGACTACAAAACTAAAGTTAATATACTGAAAGAAAATGTTTGCCAAAACAAAAATACTGAAAATAAATAAAATACAAGGTCTGAATGTAATCGACCCTGTTTGTTTTAAATCGAATTTACAATTTCATCCTCAAAAGTAATGCAAGAAGACAAAATACGAAGGACAATATCGATTAGGTTACAATGGACATTGTAACTGGGTCGGTTACATTTAGACGTAATATATATATATATATATATAATAAACTTGCACGTGCAAATGCACATGTTAGCATTCGATAAGTGGCAGACAGAAAGTACTTTTAACCTACAAATTTTAAATATTTATGTTTTTAGAAAGATTTAAGTTTTAACCCATAAATATTTTTTCCTAATTTTACACACACATAATTATTACAGGGAGTAGATTGGCCTCAAATTTGGCATTTTAAAAAGTTTCATTGAGAAAATGGTTCCTAATTAGTTTTGATATCCAAGTAGAAACTCATACTATTCAAAGTGATTGACTCTTGCAAACTTCCTCCCCTCGATATTAAGTTATTAAAATACCCATAAAGAATTAATCTTTTGGATGGAGTAGTGTGAGGTCATGCTTGATATGCAATTGAGGAGACAATTGAGTTCTCTCTTTTATATTCTTATCTTTATCCTTTCAAGTCCTCTTCGAATAGGTCGCATGCATGATACTCCATGATAAGACGCAAAGTGAATCAGACCTTCTAATAGAAATCATTCTTGAAAGATGGAATATAGATTATTTTGATAAATTTCAAATCAAAACATGAAAACTTGAAGTGGCAAAGACCACAGCACTGGTTAAGATAGGAAGTCTTTAAATTTGTCATATTCTCTATTTAGTTACCAAGCACAACAATGAAATAGTTGGTGAAGAGAGATGCAAAAGTACAAGGCATACTAAATCAAGTTCAAAGCAAAGGTATTGAATAAACCATCTCCATATGTCTTCACCGCGCATGGAATTTCAATTAAAAACAAAAAGAAAGGAAATTATAGAAATCAAACTCTGAAAGAATAATCTATAAAATTCTGAAATTTCTGCTTGCCGATTCTGCAAAACAAATCAATGCATGGACCTTTCAATTAAAAAATAAAAAATAAAAAGAACCATGTAAATATAAAGAAATCAAACTCAAAAACAATTACCTAGAAAAACATAGGAAATTACTGAAGGATGAATTCAGGAACATCATTCAGTTGCTTACCTTGATGCAAAAAAGATTTGTAAGAAAGGTTTCTTCGACAAAACCGACTTTAGAAGAAAGGATCTTTCGGCCCCTCATGCCTTGTCTTGTCTCATCTCATGTCGTCTTTTTTTTGCAAGGGCCAATGGAGAGTTAACCAAGATGGAACTTATTTGGTTTCCTCAATTAATAGTTCAATCATTTAACCAAGATGAACAAAATAAGTTCTCATTTAGCCTAAAATCCTCATCAGCCCCCCTAAGCAAAGACCGAGAGAGAGAGAGAGAGAGAGAGAGAGAGAGAGAGAGAGAAGAATCTTACCTTGAGGTAGAGAAGTGGCAAAGTTCTAGAGGCTTCTGGGTTGCAGATGATGGTTGGGAACACAACGCTTGAGGGAGATACCATCGACTGTTGAGAGCCTGAAAAATGAGAGAGAGAGAGAGAGAGAGAGAGAGAGAGAGAGAGAGATCCCCTCTTGGAGGCTTATAGTCATGTTGTGTCTTTTGGTGGTCTACCATATAGAAGGCTTTTGGGTGTTGCAAACAATGGTTGGGAACACTGTGCATGAAAGAGACCTTTCTTCTTCCATAGTTTCGTTTGGATTTCTTACTGGTCAGAGAGACCTTTCTTATTCTATCGTTTTCCCTCCTAGAGCAGAGATTCTTCTGTCCCTTTTATATTTTAAATATCTAGTTTTATATTAAATAATAAAAAGAATATATTTCTGGAATTAAAGCTATGTTGGGGATCCCTATTATTTCCCAATCCCAAATAATGATCCCACGATTTGATTCCTTAATTATTAATTATTAGGGATTTTTACTTTTCCTTCCTCCATGTTTAGGGAAAGGAGAGAGAGAGAGAGAGAGATCCCTTCTTGGAGGCTTATAGTCATGTTGTGTCTTTTGGTGGTCTACCATATAGAAGGCTTTTGAGTGTTGCAAACAATGGTTGGGAACACTGTGCATCAGAGAGACCTTTCTTCTTCCATAGTTTCGTTTGGATTTCTTGTTGGTCAGAGAGACCTTTCTTATTCTATCGTTTTCCCTCCTAGAGCAGAGATTCTTCTATCCCTTTTATATTTTAAATATCTAGTTTTTATATTAAATAATAAAAAAGAATATATTTCTGGAATTAAAGCTATGTTGGGGATCCCTATTATTTCCCAATCCCAAATAATGATCCCACGATTTGATTCCTTAATTATTAATTATTAGGGATTTTTACTTTTCCGTTCTCCTCCATGTTTAGGGAAAGGGGAGAGAGAGAGAGAGAGAGAGAGAGAGAGAGATAATTATGTAGATTGGGGAGGGAGAAATGTTGGAGGATGAGGTATTTTTTTAAAATAATTATAACTAGGGTAATTTACAATGTCACCCCCCGAAGAATGTCACAATTATAAGATCACCCACTCTATTTCACCAAATTATACTCAGACCCCTTATATTCAATCACTGTTAAGTGAAGAATTAAAATGACCGTTATACCCTATTCATTAAAACTCATGTTTTAGCACAATTCCTCCTCACCCCTACCTATACTCACCTTCACCGAGACATCAAACACAGAGATAAGGATTTCGGTACTTCTCCGATTAGATTGTTGAAGGAGAAGTCAAGAATAACAATTGCAGAGAAAAGAGTGAAGGTGATGGAAAGAAAATAAGAACACCGGACCGCCGAACTCTCCTCAAAATCCTTTAAATCATTGTTAAACCCGTGACCGCCTGTTCTCCTTATGTCTCTGTTGTTCTTAGGATAAACTCTTTGCTGAATCATCTGTGATAGAGATAGGATAGAGGAATGGAAAATCTGCTGACAAATATAAAATAGAAAAAGCATAATGGCGAATCATAGAATCAAGAAAGGCATCAATTAAGTACAATTGAGACTTAGCAATACCTTTTAATCACATCTTACCAAATACCAGAAGAGATAACGAAAGTTTATCAAGTAAATTAAAAAGAAAGAAACAACTAACTAAAACGCACCCTAGGGAATCATCCCCAACTCTGAGATTCCACTGACAGGATAGAGATCGGGCGAGCATAAGCAATGCGCTGTGTAGAGGCATCATCGATCCCACCAGACTGCTCAACTCCAATGGTAATATATCAAACATGTCCCACCCTTAAAATCAACAAAAGTAGCTGGAGGAAGATGAATGGCATAATAGAATCGAAATCTAGGACGACCCATAGCTACAAATGTTCAATAAATTCACCTTGAAATCCCATGAGCACGCCTAACGGACTGAGAAACCTGAGATTGATTAACCGATTTGAGCGGAGAAAAAGCTGACATTAATGCATTTTTTTGGAGTTGAGAAACCGATCACCCGTGACAGCCTCTTCTCCTTCTATCTCTTTTGTTCTTAGGATTAACTCTTTGCTAAATCAACCGATCTTCGAAGCCATCAAGGATCTCATGAATGAGTTGACGGTTAGGTGAAGAAACCCATCGAACCCATTAACTCATATAACATCTGAAACAGTTGCAGTTAAAATATGCAGGATGATCTCCACCACTACCACCAGCAACAAATATCCTCTGATTCTGACCATTCTTTTGACCCTCCGAAGAGGGTACAAGAGATGAGATAAGCGAGAAACTCCCTTTCTTCTAGTGAAAGCGCCACCATAAGTGTCAGTAGAGTTGCAGGTAAGAACGCGAGATGATCAAAGACGACGGGAGGCGATGGGTGAACTTTTCCTTTCCCGTAAAGCTTCTTCATAGCTACTGATTCTCTCAATCTCTCTCTCTCTCTCTCTCTCTCTCTCTCTCTTTCTCCTTCTTTCTGCAACTTTCCCCAACTTGCTAACACTAACAAAGGGTCACTCTAAATAGAGTACTTGAAAAGACAGTAGAAGAACTCCGTCCGAGGTAAGCCCAAGAGACTAATCCGTGAGGTGGAGAAGAACAGTAAATCCCCATGCCGCTAGTTGCCGAGCAAGTTCCTGCTGGTCACCATACGTCACAGATACCGCTGCTGCTGTGATCTCCGGTGCTATGAACGATTGCCAGTGATCCAAATCGATCGATTTGGGATTTGGGAGAAATGTATATTATTACATGGGTATTTTAGGTACTTCATATTTAGTAAGGGAATTTTGGTATTTAAAATAAACTATAATAGCTGACATCAGCATGTAAGGTATATTTCTTAACGGTGACTGACTGTAGAGGGTCTGGGTATAATTTGTTGAAACAGAGAGGGTGATCTTATAATTGTGGCATTCTCCATGGGGTGGTGCTGTAAATTACCCTTATAATTATGGAGAGATTTAAATATGGAGAGAGAGAGAGAGAGAGAGAGAGAGAGAGAGAGAGAGAGAGAGAGAGAGAGAGAGAGAGAGAGATTTAAGGAGGCGCAATAGCAAGAATGCCCACGTTGCTTATTATGTACCGTTTGTTCTCTTCCATTTAGAGGGGTTTTTTGGTCAGTTAGAAAGTTTTTCTTTAGATGTCGATGGTCATTTTGGTCTTTTTGAAAAAATATACCAAAGACAGGGAGTACGTACTTTTTAATAGTAGTGTGAAGGGATTTAAATATGGAGAGAGAGAGAGAGAGAGAGAGAGAGAGAGAGATTTAAGGAGGAGCAACAACAAGAATGCCCACGTGGGTTATTATGTGCCATTTTTTCTCTTCCATTTGGAGGGGTTTTTTTGTCAGTTAGAAATTTTTTTTGTAGACGTCGACGGTCCTTTTTTTGTCTTTTTGAAAAAGTATACCAAAGAGAGGGAGTACATACTTTTTAATAGTAGTATGATATATATATATATATATATATATACACACACACACTAGTAAATAAACACGTGCAAATGCACTTGTTGCTTTTGAGAGAGAAGAGAGAGAGAGAGAGAGAGATGTATGAGAAAATCTTGTCTAGCATATTAGTCGAGATTTCCTAAACTTATCATACCTAAGCAAAAAAAAATAATAATATCAATTCCCTGAAGCAATTATCTAAAACACAAAATGCAGCCTAGGAAACCTCATCAGAACAATAAATCAACACCAAGAAACATCCCAAAATACAGAAAGAACACAATTTTCAATACCCACCAGCTTAAATATATAAACCCATATCCAATATCAAGAAATAATGGAAGGGGTGCAAAGACTAGGTTCTCTTGACCATGAAACTGCAAAGATAAAAAGAATATCATTTATTCATAGACAACCATTTATTAGTCATTAAGTCTTCTCTGACAGCAAACACTTCAACTAAATACATCTATGTGAAAAAGGTTGATATCACAGATTGAAGGAAATGGAATATGTAGAAAATCCAAAATGCATCATTGGTTTACCAAACATAAAAGAACTAAGAACATCAACATCTTCAATAATCAATATGCTACTAATACTCGTGAGTAACAACTACAACAAGGTTGCACTGAACAAATGATGAGGAAATACACATTTGGATTTGCAAGTGACCTTGTTTAGCATACATATTTATTAAATAGACAACATCAATACTAAATATCTTGCAATATGCCACTTCTCAAGAAAGATTGATGATTAAATGAGCGCCTAAATGGCTAAAAGTTGAGCTAAATGTAGCACCCATACAAGAAAATATGCCACCTTTATCTGTAGGGACATAAGCATTAAGATCAAGTGCTTACAAGTCTTTCACATTATTATAAACAATCATAAGAGAAAATGGTGAAAATCCAAAAACTAAAAAACAGTTACAGTGGACCAACCTTGGGATCCCCAAACCAAATGCTAGATCCCATAACTAAAGATAAGATCAGTTCATGATATGATCATCCTTATCTAAACGTTGTTACTTGAAAAGAGGAAAATTATGATCATATTTGGCCACGTCGTAAAAATGTTCTTATTTTGATCACAAAAGCATTTTATCACATGGAAAGCTTTCTTTTTTTCAACAAAAGCTGAAATTTTCAAACTTTAATCATCTAATAATATGCTATGCTTTAGGACCTTGGAAGGCACACATAATCTGAATGGATTCCTTGGCCTCTAGGGTACACCATTCTATCACGTCATCATTTGGCTCATCATCCAAGATGTGGTCTAATCACCTGCCCACTAACAATAAAAAATAATTATAAACCTTGAATTGCAATTCCAAAATTATAAAAAGTTACATAGATATGGTTGCTTATGCAAAATGTGGTGAGGAAAGACATGCATAGCATATAGTGTGTAAAAACTAATCTACATTACTCACTTGGCTTAAAAGCAATTGTCATGCAAAAAACTTTATCGGGCTAAAATTAGAGTAGAAGGTAGAAATCCTTGTTTATATGACACTGTAGGTGGTGCTTCCGTTTCTCAACATCAAAGCAAATAAAGATTTCAAATTGGAATTAAAGGAAATAAAATAAATTCCCATCCACCTAAATACTTTGCAAAATTAGAATCAAAGAAATACATATTCATAAAAAAAATAGAAAGAAAGAAGGAGAGACTTACAAAGAAGTCATTGTCAATGGTGAATATGTGTACTTATTCCTAGACACCATGTAGCTGAAGCGGACCTAGAATAAATGCAGGAAACAATGGTTCTTAGTCAAACAAAACTGAAACAAGAGCATCCGTGCACATGCCGTTCAAGGTAAAATGCAATACATAAATAAATTTTCACTGATGTCTCCATAATCATAGAGAGAAATCTTACACTTGAACAGAAAGACAAAGAAAAATAAAAAATTCCCACCCAAAAGAAGAGATTTAATAATGCTCACAACAAAAAATCAAATAACATGGAAGAGGAAGAGGAAGAGAGGTGCCTCTATTATGTAAAACAGGCAAATTAACAGATGTAAAATCCATAGGAGTGAACAAAATTAGTAGAAATCTTTATTAGTGTTTTTTTATTTTTCTTTTTTTTTTTTAATTTTTTTTATTCATTATTGGTCAATTTGGTTGGTTTCAATTTTATGTCATTTTCAGTAAAATCAAATCTATAACTAGCACAAAATTGAATCAAACTTTAACAAAATTTTGAGAATACGATAAAGCGTAATCAAAAGAAGCTGAAAAAATTTCACCCCTTCGTTACAACAAGATAAAAAAATAAAAATAAAAATAAAAAAATCCTAGGGAGAGAAGAAGAAAGGTATTTATTAGGAAAGTGGTTCTCTTTCCAAGGACATAGCCTATGCTAGCACTCCATGTGTTTAATCTCTCTCCTCCACCAAATAAGGAGTAAATATGTGATTTTATAGGTGGAGGAGGGAGATAGACTCATAGGATTTAGTAGGCCATGCTCCCTACCCAATGCTTTGGGATGGACTTCTTTTCTCCTATTTTTTATTGGGAAAAGTGTATCTCTTAGGTGTTTTCTATCCCCTTTGACAGTCAAAACAGAAGAATGAGAGAGCAAGAGAATGTGTCTTGGTTTTCTCCACAAGGAGGAACTCATGGAGGAAGCGATGGTGATGCTAGGGGTTTGGAAAGTAATGGTGATCTCAATCGATGGGCAAGAGATTCCTTTCTTCTTGGGGAATCTCACCTCATCCCTGGACGCAAAGAATCATCTCCTGGTTCGATTTTTTATGAGGAGGAAGTTGTAGGTTTGATGGCTAATCAAAGAAAAGAGAATGCACCAATTATTCCTGATGTCGCTATTGGAATGAGGAGGGATACTGATCAACATCGGCATACTTTTGTAGAGGCGATGGAATGACCTGCTCTACCATCTATGGATCTGTTGTCGTCTCTAGTAAGGGATGGTAACTTAAAACATGCATAAAGATCCCGCAAGCAAAGTATGTGAAGCAACTAGAGCTTTATCAGTTTTCTTTGTTAGGAAGAGTTAATTTCAGGGTTATATCTACATAATTTTGTGAAGACTGTTTGGCCGTTGCAAGTGAAGGCAGCCCTGAAATCTTTGGGGAAAGTATTTGTCTCCTTTCGGTTTGAATTGGAAGCTGATATGACGATTGCTTGGAAGCATGGTTCTGTCAGAGTTGGAGGGTAGATTTTACACTTTCAGAGATGGAGACCAAATTTTAAGACTGATGATGAAGAGATTACCCACAAACTATCTTGGTGAGGTTTCCAGCTTTTCCACAAGAATATTGACATGAAGATATATTGTTATCCATTGCTAAAGTCATGGGGCATCCCATCGCCATTGATCACCGAACTCTGGACTCACATTTTGGAAGTATAACTATGTGAATGAAGCCAAGAGTCTGTGAGGGTACCGGCCAAAGATGAGATCTCTCTTCCCCCCCCACTTTTTGGGGAGGGGAAAAAAGGACTCGCATTCATTCCATCCTCTCTCCTCTCTTTTTCTTTCATGAGGGAGGGGTGTATCGTGTGTGCTTGCCTATAGGCCCCGCACCACCGTATCTTCACTCAGAGATATGTGGAGGCCTATTTCGCAGGAGTGTAAAGTTCATCGTTTGAGACAGGGATTTGATGATGGTCCAATACGGGGATCGGGATCATGCAAAAAGGGTTTGGAGTCACCACTTAGGATTATGGGCCTAAGACCTAGGGTGGGCCCAATTCCTGAGAAAAAGGGCATGAAAGTTGGTCTGGTCTAAAGATTTAGGGTAAGTGTCAGGTTGTAGAATTGGGAAGGTGTTAGGCACCCAATCTACCCGGTTCAACCGGTCTTCCTACTAGATACTTAAGAACGAACATTTTCCACAATTATTCCTAGTCCACATGCATGGCTAAGTTATCACACATATATACATTGATTGAATTTAAATAACTATGTACACTAAAACAAGGTCAATATAAAGTCTACATTGTGCTAATTCTGTTGAGAAATTATACATGAGCATGACCTTGTTTCGGGTTGATGCTGGTACGAACTTTCTTATGGATTCTCCCTACTTAGGGGAAGATGGTCTTGACCTCCAACTTGCTTTCTCGAGAGATATTAACTGTGCTAATATTCGGACAAGGTTTTGGCTAGGAATGGTTACTTTTGAATTTTGACAGAGCTTTGGCTAGGGAAATCTACTTCTGGGCTTAGGCTGAGGTGGCAATTTGACAGAGCTTCCACTGGGGATGGGCTACTTCTGGATTTTGGCTGAGGTGGCACTCCGGCAGAACTTCCACTAGGGATAGGCTATAGGAGGGGTAGGCTGGGGTGACACTCGAGCAGAGCTTCCGCTAGGAATGAACTGAAACTTAAATGGTTGAAGAACTTCGAAGGCCCAGAGAACACTTTGAAGATTTGAAGGAATCTTACAAAGATCTCTCCGAAGACTTGAAGAACCTCAAAGGGGGTGAGAGAGTAAGGGGAAGCTTTTCCTACTCAAAATCTCACTCAAAGAAGGCAAAGGATTGAAGGTTTTTGAAGGCCCGAAGAACACTTCGAAGATCTGAATATGAAGATCTCTCCGAAGACTTGAAAAACCTCAAGGGGGAAAGGGGAAGAGAGAGGGCAGAGCTTCTCTACTATGAGATGCTCACTAAGAGGCTTGGACTGTTGTGGTGTTGTGTTATTATGTAAAACCAAAAGAAGGGGGGTATTTATAGAATATTTGGACCAATAGGGAGGAAAGAGAAAATTCCTTAACCAATGGTAGTAAAAAGTAATTTTTCTAAACCAAAAGGGTGAAAGTAAAAAATTTTGGACCAATAGGGTGGATGGTAAATTTCTTTGGCCAATGGGGGGAAAAGTAATTTTTTTGGACCAATAAGGTAAAAAGACTCCTTTTTGGACTAATGGAAGGCTACGGTGTAGGGTATGCTAGCAGGGCAGTATGGGATACATAGGCGAGTAAAGAGGGAATCCTGTCTCCAAATCGATCACTAGAATGGGGATTCCAATCTCCTGCGGGGGTGTCAGGGCCTCGACGGGGGTTCTAGGGCTAAAACAGGGGTGCTGGAGCTTCAACAGGGGCGTTGGAGCTCCTCAGGGGTACTGGAGCTCTAGCATGGGTGCTGGAGCTCTAGCATAGCTGTTGGAACTTGGCCGAGTATACACGGGGCTTGGTCAGGTATGTGCGGGGCTTGATTGGGTATGCGCAGGGCTTGGTTGAGTGCATGTGAGGCTTGGTTGGGTGCATGCAAGACTTAGTTGGGTGTATACAGAGCTTGGGCAGGGATGCAAGGCAAGGCGTGGGTGCTCGCATGGGCGGGGTTTGGATATTCATGGTGTAACTTCTAGGAACAATTGCGGGAGATCCGATGGTCTAATTTTGGCATACCATATATCGTTGGAATCGTGATTCTGAGTACTATGCATCCGTACACCTAGGACAAAATTCTTTTGTATATGAAATGTCATAATTAGACCCTTATTTTCTTTTGCACAGCATTTCTGAGAATTTTGGGTAAGTATGGAATGCTTTTGGGAATAGTTACCTCAGTAAGTTGTCATCTCTGTTGATTGGAAGCGAAAGATTACATCCAAGATCCGTAAGTCATCACAATCGAAGGAGGGTGATAAAATTGGGTGTCTACAGAATGCCCCTCTTTGACTGAGGCCTGTGCCAATGGCCAAAGGGCAAAGAAAAGAATGATCACATTTTATCACTCGGAGCATGTACTGCTGTCATCTTGCTCATCAATAACGGAGTTGAAAATGCAACAAGTAATATCTCTTAACTACTTTAAAGTTTAGGACTTACCTGGGCTACCGATTATAGGAAAGAAATTCATTGCTCTTCCAATCCTGCAAAAGACGTTAGTACTTTGATCTTTGACTTTTCCTAAGTTGGGCTTCCATGTGCCAGTCTAGGAATATCTGATCTCCAGGCTGGGTCTTTCGAACCAATCTAGGCTATCTAGTCTCCAGGTTGGTTCTTTCGAACCAATCTAGGCTATCTGGTCTTGTCAATTACACACAAAAAATTCACTGCTCTTTCAATCTTGCAAAAGAAAAACTATTTGATTCTTGAATTTGGCTTGGCCGGGCTTCCATGTGTCGGCTTAGGGAATTTGGTTTTCAGGCTAGGCCTTTTGAACCAATTTGGGCTATCTGGGATCGCCGATTACAAGAAAGAAATCTACTACTCTTTCAATCTTATAAAAGGAAAAAATATTTGGTTCTTGGATTTTCCTTTGTTGGGCTTCCATGTGCCAGTTTAGGAGATTTGGTCTATGAGATTGGGTCACTCGGAGCCAATTCAAAAAGATTGGGCCACCTGGGGCCGGTTCAATGATATTGGGCCACCTGGGGCCGAGTCAATGAGATTGGGACACCTGGGGTTGGTTCAATGAGATCCTTTCTTTCCTTAATTGGAGTTCTTGAATTTGAGTCATAAGATTGAAACCTTAAATTTAGGCCCTAGAATCTTGAAATTTTGCTCTTGATTTTTGGCTTGTGATATGGAATCTTGAATTTTGGCATTTGATTTTTGGCTTTTGATTTGGAATCTTAAATTTTGACTTTTGATTTAGAATCTTGAATTTTGACTCTTGATTTTTGGCTTTTGATTTGAATTCTTGAATTTTACTTTCATGTGATGCAATTTCTTGAATTTGATTTTCACTTTCCATTTTGAATTTTACCTTCCAATTTCATGTGATATAATTTTCATTTACCACAAGTTATTTTGAATTTGGTATTTTTGTGGTAAGAATCTTTAATGTGCACCTTGGAATTAGAATCAAGAAATTTTTTTTTTTCAGAAAAATGAATTTTTTAATGATAAAATGGCTCCCCTCCTGTTCATTCCCCATTTCGATTTTCTTGAGTTGGGAATGATTCATGAGCAAGTGAGCTCAGGTTCTTGAGTTTCTTCGAAGATACAAAGCTTTTTGCATTTCTTCATGTTTCCTCAATTTTTTTCCGAAGATCTTCGAGTTTTCTTCGAAATTCTTCATCTTCTCCTTGAAGATCTTCATAGTTCTTGAGGAGGGGGTCATTTGGAGAATTTGAAGTCTTTTTGGGCCTTTTTGCAAATTGTGAAACTTCTTGGGGTTCCTTATAATTTTTAAGAAATATGGCTAAAAGAAGAAAGAGAAGGACTCTAGGAGAAATCCGGCTTAGTGGTGGAGAGAGCTGTGGTACATCCTCCTAGGAGGACGATGGTCCTACAGATTGGTACATTGGGCTGACACTTCATAAGACCTGGGACCACATATGTAACTCCAGGGGGGGGGCACATGGGTAAGTCCTTTCCTTTATTCATTTATATTTTTTTATTCATTTATTTTTACTTATGCATATTTTTTGTATCTTTTTTATTCATTTTATTTTATTTTTTTTTATTGTAGAGGCACAATGGGGGAACACCCCCCACATTTGCTAGGTACGGTCACCCAAACGTGGTTTGGGAATTGTACCAGAAACTTCCACACAGGGTTCAAAGCCAAGTAGATTCCAATTTCTTGAGCCGATTGGCCTCACTGGAGACCATGAAGTTCAACTCAGCATTGGCGGGAGCTTTGGTGGGGCGGTGGTGGCTGAGCACCCATTCCTTTCATCTCCCTACAGGTGAGATCACTATCACACCCTTGTGTTTTTATGCTATGAAAAGTATACCCTTCAAGGGAGGCCCCTATCCCTTCCTATGACTTTAACAGCATGGGAATTTACGGATTTAATAGGTATTGAGATTCAGGCGGATCAGATGCATTTCTGCTTAGGTGTGATCAGTGCCCGTTGGATGAGGGTAGACTTAAGGGTGAACCCAGGTAATATTGAATAGATAACCCACTCTTTCCTTCTGTTTGCTTTGGCATAGTACCTCTTCAGTGACCTCTAGGACCGGGTAGATATCCGCATGGTTGCCCGCTTCTGGAACCTTTGGGAGGTGGATTCTTAGGATTGGGGCAGGACCGCCTATGCATAGCTTCTGTGGACCCTAGACCTGCTAGCATATAGGGATCGAGGCCTCAAGGGAGTGGGCTACATTCTCTAGGTGACTTCACATTTTCCTTCAGTTCTTTTCTTCCTTTTTTTTATTGATTGCATCTCCTTACTTTGACATTTCAATTCAACCTTAGTGTTATGAACACCTGGAGACTCTAGACCCTGTGCTAAAATATCCTCAAAACTTGCCCTTCCCTATAGCTACCAGATGAGGGGATAGTCGGGTGTTGAGGAACCGACACTATCCTTTTGGGACCACTGCCTATTCTCTCTTGAACGGCCTCACTGATGTAAGTCATGTTTGGTATCAAATTTTCCCTTTTTCTTTGTGTTGTACTCACATCTTCTTAACTTTGCAGGTTAAGTGGAAGCCATTCTGATGCCTCAGATTCCCCAACCCTGATGAGTTTGCCCAAGACAAGTACTTGACAAAGAGCCATGTACTATTCAGGGGTATCTGGGGCCACGCTTGGTATCTGGGAGAGCGTGTCACTCCTCAGTGGTCTGATCCTGCTATGCGCTCCCCTCCTTGCTTTTCTCCTTCTATTATGTCAGGGATTACGAGGCCTTTCTTGAGGGGGAGACAGTCTGTGCTCCTTTTGATCCTAGAGGGCCACTGGTATGTTTCCTCTCTTGAGCTTCTTTTCCATATTTCAAATTCTTCTCTTTTTGTTTATTATTGTTCTTTCAGTGGAGGGCATGGCACGTGGACCCCTCTCCCACTTAGCCACGAGCAGGAACTGCTTCCTCATCCCATGTTGGGTCTTCTATTGTCGTGAGTGGACCTCTCCAGATGGCTACCCATCCGGGCATTCCTTTTGGTCCTTTCAGTGGTTTCCCGGGCTGGTCCTATCCTAGTGCGACCCATCTGGGCTTTCCTCAGCTCCTGGAGCATAGACTAGATAGAGACGCCTCCCTCAGACTTCCCATCCTATTTGACTATGTGAGTATCCAAACACCTCTTATTTGATTGATTCTTGACTTCTTTTAACTGACATGCTCTTTCTCAGGTGTCTCCAGAGATCTATGCTGAGCTTAGGAGAATGCATCAAAGTTTATCTGAGGTCGTGGTCGACAAGGTATCCTCCTATTCTTAGTCCCCATCCTTCTTCTTTATTTCTTCTTTTCTTGATCATTCCCTATGTTCCCCCAGGTTAGGGAAAACAACGCCTTGAGGAGATAGGTCAACTCCTATCGATAGGAGAATGCACGCCTGCTGAGGCAGATTGAGGATCTTTCACGGAGGCTAGAGAGTTCGAGATTAGCATCTACTGGCCTTCCCACTTTTCAAGAGCATGATTCGGACGAGGACTATAGTTCCGGCGAGGATCTTGACTTCTAGGGATTTATTTCTGCATTTCTATAAACACAAACATATACATATTTTCCCTTATGTTGTTTATTATTGCTTTTTTATGTTTTTTTTTTTTGGCATCTTATGAATGGAAACCTATCTTTGGCACAAAGAAAATCTATTTTTATTTATGGTTTGGAATTTTTTTTTCCATAATCAATTCCACAACTCAAGTCTTCATTAGAATAATCGAGATAACACGAAAATCCAAATATTCCTTCATTCTACTACCAAGTGAATTATATGAAAATGACTTTCCTACCATAGATAGGATAGGTAGGTAACAAGGTGGGGAGACAGTTCTTGGGGTGGGTAAGAGTTTACTAACTCCTCTAGGTCCATCGCCTCTAGCCATATTGTTGGCTGATGTAAGTGTGCAAGTAAAAAGACATATGAGTTAATCCCATCAACCTGACATAATTGTATCCAGGGGTCTTCACCAGAAAATCTTCCTGTGGCTTCCCTGGGCATCTTCATGCAATGTCCTTTGTAGTTCTTCCTTGTAGGTACTCCACCCAATCAACAATGAGTTTGAATTTTGGGGCTTCCCTTTTGTTCTGGTAGCAAAGGGTTCTGAATTGACCTCCATTTAACGGCCTGATCAGCTTCAGCTTATCAAGTAGCCAGAGTTAGAAAATGGCTAGAGTCCAAATCTACGGCTATGGCTCATGTTATCAAGTCCTTTGAATGTCTCTGCAAGGACTGTAGGAATGATATCTCATCTTTTCTTCAATTGCTTTACCACCTCAGTTAGAACTAGTGGTGCATCTCGTCTTGGAGTTCAGAGAACATAGCAGGCTATCATGCACAAAAGGTAAGCATCCTATGATCTTTACTGAAGGATTCCCCCTAGTGGTAGGTATTGAATAAAGATCCTGGCCACCTTCAGAATGTCAATCTTTCCATATCTGATGAATTTCTTCATTTCCTCTTTTTCCCATCCGAAAAAGTCTTGAATCTCCTTTGGGTGGTCTTTCTTCAAAGATGGTTGAATCAACTTACCCTTAGGTGGAGATAACATATAAACTTAGAATTCTTCAAGAGTTGGATAGGTCTCTACCAACTCAAATCAAAATATATGAAGATCGCCATCCCAATGCTGAGGCACCTGTCGGAGCAAATTGTGATGTAGCTCAATGCACCCAATCCGGCTGAGCCTTGACATGCTCATAGCTTCTAGCAGACCTGGTGTCACCATGTTTATGTCATGGTCCATTTCTTCAATGTCCCATCTAAAGAATCCATGAATTTTCTTGAAACCATCATAAGTAAAGAAGAGATGTGATGATTTTTCAAAGTATCACTCATTAGCTATTGACACAACCAAACCTTTACCACTATCGCATTAAAATCTTCTCTTTTTTTTTTTTTTGACTAATCAAGGGTGGGAAGTAAACTACATAATGTTGACCAATCTCGGTATTTCTTTGCCGTTGTGGCGATTTGGTTTCCTAATTAGGGTTTAATTAGGGTGATGATGCGGAAAATAGGAGGAAAAAAAAAAAAGGAAAAGAGAAAAAATAGGAGAGATCCTATGTTTTGGTTTCCTAATTAGGGTGATGATGGGGAAAATAAGAAAAAAATATAAGGAAAAGAGAGAAAATAGGAGAGAGTCCTACTCTTATTTTCTTTCTCTCTCTTCTATCCTGTGACCTCCGGGTGAGCAAGGGATTTTTGCACACCACAACTCACCAACTACGCTAGGTAGTTATTGTTACCAAAAAAAAATCTTCAATCACTAAAGAGGGGTCCATCGATCCTTGTTGGAATTTAGAATGTTCCTTGTGCACTTGGGACAACTGCAAATGGGCCAGTTCTGCATCTCGGTTCAGTTCTGATCTATTACTCTTTTTATGGCCCAAAAAGAATAATCACTTGTATGGGTGATCAAACGGATGTGTACTCTTAATGTAACACATCCATCTTGCTCATAATTTCATCCTCTTTGCAACCATAAAAAGAGACAGGAGTTATTTATGTGTAAAATTGGAGATATGGTACCCGATAGTCCTTAAGACCTTTAAAATACAAAACTTGCAAAAAGAGAGTAAAACACAAGGTAGCTCCATTCTAAATATGTAAAATTGCATACATTACAATCTAAGATTTCACACATAAATGTGCTTATCAGTGCCTACCATACTCAGAAGGGGTATACCATAGAAAGGTGCCTCAGTCTTTGTTTGAGATTTTAAAATGTAACCGCAAGCGTACGGATCAGTGTAGCTACGGTCGAACACAGGGAGAGCAACCACTTTATTTTTTTACTTTTTTTAATAATATGAAAGTGAACTGATTAATGATTGTGAGCTAATTCTAACTACAGTCCTAAACATATCTATCTAAAATAACGTCATAACCATTCGTCATCTAAGAATTTAAATACGCAAGTCACGAAATTAAAATTAAATAAATAAATAACTGAAAAATAAACACCCCACTTAATTAAAAAACAATGTAGGAAAAAATATTGAAATAAAAATAAAGTAAAAGAAAGGGGATAAAGCTCGAGAGAGACTCACAAGTAGGTTTCTCTACATTGCCTGAGGGATGCATCATAATATGAGATTCCCTACTTGATCAGAGAGTCACTCTTGCAAGGGTTACTCTATTTAGCTTTAGGGAAAGGGAGGTGATTAAAATAAAAAACAATAAAATAATGGTTCTATGGTTAGGAGGGGCAAAGACAACACATACACTAGCCATGAACCTTAGGGGAAAGGGAAAGCAATAATGTAATAACTGAAATTAAAATCCTTAATTAAGAAAGAAAGGGTAATCAGAAGAAGGAATGAGAGGGGGTGAGAAGACTACTGAAGGAGCCTACTTCCTTGAACTTCAACCCTTGAACTGAAAACTTGATCGATTTAAGACACTACCAGTACTAAAAATTAGATCAGGAATAAACCAAATCTGAAATTTCTAGTACTAGAGAAAACAAATCTGAAGAAAAAAATTGAACTTGAAAGACATGCTTCATAGCTTGTTTTTGTCACTTAGAACTAAGTCTAGAACTAGAACTTGAAAATTACAACTTCAATTGCTAAAACAATAAAAATGAAAGACTGAATCAAAAACAAAAGTGCTTGCATTAATTGAATAGAAAGAACTTACAAAAGTGTTTAAAGCATAAACCTAGAACTAGAGCTAGAGAAAGAGATAGAGCACCTAAAAAACAAACCCTAGAAGAATAATGAAGTGCCTCCTCCCCTTGTGTTAATTCTATTATATAAAGAATGGGGGAGGGAAGCTAACGATTTTAGCTTCTAAAAAAAAAGATTTTTTTATCTTGTTGATGAGGTGGAGGAGAGAGAAGAGAGAAAACGTGTGAAGAGAGAATCTCCCATGATTTTTCTTGCCTTTTTTTCTATTTTTTCTCCCTTTTTCTATTTTTCTCTCTCTTCTTGTTCAAGAAACCCCCGATTTTTCTTGCTTGGATTTGGACAATATTCTATTTTAATGGGAAATTTCATCCATGCCCTTGTCTTTTTTTTTTCTTCTTTTCTATTTTTTCTCTTTATTTTCTCTCTCTCTCTCTTCTTGATGAGTAGGAGAGAGAAAATATTTTAAAAAAAACCTCAACAAAATGGCAGCTAAGAGGTTCAAACTTGAGACCTCATAATAAGCAAGGGATTTTGCACACCACAACTCACCAACTACGCTAGGTAGTTGTTGTTACCAAAAATAAATCTTCAATCACTTAAGGATGTGGTCCATCGATCCTTATTGGTATTTGAAATATTTCTTATACCCCTAGGACAACTGCAGACGGGTTGGTTCTACATCTTAGTTCAGTTCTGATCCATTATTCTTTTTCTGGCCCGAAAATAATAATCACTTGTACGATTGACCAAACAAATATGTACTTTTAATTTAACAAGTCCATCTTGATCATAATTTCGTCCTCTTCGCAACCATGAAAAGAAATAGGATCTCTTTATGTATAAAATTGGAGATATAGCGCCCGATAATCCTTAAAACCTTAAAAATATAAAACCTGCAAAAAGAGAATAAAACCCAAGGTAGCTCCATTCTAAATATGTAAAATGCATGTTTTACTATCCTAGATTTCACACATAAATGTTCTCATCAGTCTTCTACATGTAATCCAGGATTTGGTAGATAACGGGACTATTGAAGTCAAGGTCAAGCAATCGCCTAATGTCAATACCAATCAAATCCCAGATCATGGAACCGTTTTGGGCTTTACTACCCAATCTATGAGAGAAAATCCCAAACTGTGCCCTAATTTCTCCAATTTGGAGTTTTCTTCTATCTCTACCCTTTTCTCCCCAACTAACAACTCAAATGGGATTTCTTATCCTTGATTTGCACTTACATTGCTAGAAAGATCATGGAAACTTGTATATACTTGCAATTCCATCTCTTTTCCATGAAAATCTATCTCTTTTGTGTTAGGTTTCTTGAGAAATTTTTTTTTTTTGGGGTTTCTATGATTCTCTTCACTTCATTCCATACTTGTGAACAACTTTGAATCTCTCTCATTCCTTGCACCTCAATGTCATAATAGAAATTTTTGCATATTCTTGGTTGTATAATAATTGGTATTACTATTATTGACATGTAAGCTTCATGTTCTACACTTTTACGGGATTTTCATTCTCTTGGATTGAGCTTGCACATTAAAATTGGGGGCTTTCTACCATTTGACACCAATTACCCCACTTGAGGAAATTCTTATGAGGCTTTCCACCACTTCTCATTTGCCATGCTTAATACTCCTTTATTACTCTTCTATTTTGCAACATGTTAGTGGATGTCATGTTTGGGGATTTCCTCCTATTCATTTCTCCATGGCTTAACCACCCCTCTTTTTATAATGATCCACATTATGTATTTAGGTGTATTTACATGTGCTTGCTCACCCTCCTATTTACTTCCTTTGTCATGCAACATTCTTACTTATCACTATTTCTTCTCTTTTCTTATTAGGATGTCTTCTCGCAAGGGCAAGGAACCCACATCCTCTTCGAATAGACGTAGGGCCACAAATTCAAAACGGAAGGGTGTAGGGACTAGTTCCCCAGCCCTTCGTACAAGGCAACAAGGAAATGCCCCCATAGATCCTCAAGATTATGATGAGGGACTCTTTCGGAGTTTGAGGGCAGAAATGAATTGGCAGACCTTTCTAAAGAAGTCCGTGATGATGGAGAAAACCGTGGTAACTTGTGATTTCAAGAAGATTCAACTACAAGAGAGGTTTACTGCACTGGGTTGGCAGTCCATCCTTAACATTGACCGCCCATGCTATGAACACCTAGTTCGATGATTTTATTATAATTTAGAGGTCTCTTACCAGTATGGGGAGTACTCAATCACTAGTATGGTGAAGGGGGTGAACACTCGTTTGACTGTGGACACTCTTTCCAGTATTTTAGATATGTCATCAGTTGGGCATCAATTCTATAGCCCCCAATGGAGTAAGCCCGTGGGCCCATCCTTAAGTTCGGAGATGTAGGACCACATTTACGAGACCATTAGTGGCAGCAAGGTGCGTCCGAATTTTGAGACGACATTCAACCCAGAGGCTCGTGTATTTACTCGCTTGGTTCAGTTTAATTTGCTCCCTAAAGGAGGTCATAAGAACCAAATGGGCTTCATGGCAGCCTATATAGCCTTCTACATCTACAAGTCCTTGGAGGGAGGTGCCGAGCATTTATGCTTGCCCTACATTATACTTAAGACTATGGAGCATCATGCCACACATCCTGAGGATGGAGGTCTCCCATATGGTAGGACCCTCACTAGGGTTTTTGAGTTCTTTGGGGTGGATTTGAGTGGTGAGGAGGGAAAGACTCCGCAGACAAATTTAGCAGGGAAAACCTACGTAGGATGGGTCTCCAACCTTATGGATGTACCTCAGAGGGAAGGAGCTCAAGGAGGCAGGAATAGGGGGAATGTCCACAGGGCGGATGTCCACATGGAGGAGGAGGAAAATAGTGAGGAGGATGAGGATTATGTTCCTCAATTCGAGGAGGACTTTCTAGACAAGGATATCCTTGAGGAGGAGCCTCTTGACTCGAGAGATGCTGATCCTAACTTTGCTAGGGCTACAGATGCACAGCACAGAGCCCCACCACTTGAGAGTGGCACATTTGACTTTGAGAGCATAATGACTAGTATGAGGGCCTTGAAAGATGGACAAGATTAGCTTCTAGAAGACTAGATGAGAGTGCTACTAGAGAGAAAAATATCTTAGAAAGGCAGGCTACATTAGAGAATTCCTTCCTATGATTGAGTGAGGACTTAGATATAACGGCCAATGCCATTTTAGTAGACTTTACCTGACTCCGGAGGGATGTGTAACTAGTGAATTGATTATTACGATCGCCAGCTCAAAGTTAAATCGAGGCCTAGGAGGGATAGAGTAATAGAGCTAGATGATGATGAGGGTCTCTGAGGACTTAGCCTGCCTATCCTAATCAGCTTTTTACTTGTCTTTGTTGTTTATGTGTTTATGGTGGACTATATATATATTTTTTGTACTTTTCTCTGTAATGTGGTATTATGATGTTGTTGGTGACTTTTAGTTAGTTTTGTCGGCTTGACTAACTTATTGTAATTCGATTGTAACAACGTTAGTTAGCCTTTGTTGATTATGCTTATTCATATATGTATGTTGTCTATCAGGTGCTTTTATTTGAAAATTTTGAAAAATCTTGTTTTAGCATTGTTATGCTGCCGAAATTTTATTAAATCCGTACTCGATGGGTTATGCAATCAAATAACTAATCTTTTTTTCATTTCAAGCAAACTTTCTCTAATGCATGCCATGAAATGCAATAATTAAATACAACTTTTTTTTTTTTTGCTTTTAATTCTTTAGAGTTTTTACATTTACCCAACCCCATTTCCTATTATAGATTCTATGGGGTCTAAATGGTATGCTGTGAGCGGATAGAGTATCACGCTCTGATGCCACCGTTGTCACACCCTATTCACACAGAACCGGACCAGTGACCGAGTAACTCCGGTTAACCCAAACCTGCCAAGATCATCTGATATAGTACCCCACCACAGCATACCCACATCTAAGATAAGTATTCAAAAGTTCAGTAGAAGACTTAAATTACTTGTAAATATCGCCAATATACTTGATACCCAAATTGTAGTTCATAGCTAAGTACATGTGGGCCCGCAGGTATGATGTTTACACAAAAAGAATAACAATTTACGTATCAAGTACACAAAAGGGGAGGTCATCAAAAGAATCAAAAAGTAAAATCCTGTACGGTGTCATTACTGCGGTCCCGCAGCACAGGCCTCGCACATGCAATCAGCACCGTGCTCATACTCCTCAGGGACCCACCAATACTCAACAGAAAACTTGATTGTGGGGCCTGACTCTTGATCTTCAGGCGAGTGACCTGTAAAATCATCTAAAAGAGGTATGCACGTGGGATGAGCTCACTAGCTCAGTAAGTGAAAAGGACCACACAAACAATCACATCCATATGCACTATAGGCTATGCAATTTATTTTAAATCTTATCCACCTAAACAACATTAATAAGTCTTAGGTTATATGCTACTCACAACCATAATGCGCTTATGCCTCGGGTACGAGTCGCGAACTCCATCTCACGATACGCCCATAGGGTTATTGGAGAAGGCCCACCGTGAGTACTCAGCAAAGTAAAGCATGCCGACTACCGGCTCTCAACATAAAAGTAAATGACAAAAAAGTAAATCTACTGACCCTAGTAATTTAAAAGCAGTACGATTGGCACTCTTGAATATACCACTGAGGTTGCCGACTGTCCTAATGACCAGCCGGGTGTATGTCTAACCGTCACAGTGACCTGACAACCGCGACCACTGCTTTCCCCCAAGTGATAACCCAAAACCTCAACCCTTGTTGGGAAGGGTTGTAGTATAGGGAATGAAAATCCTAAACTGCATGCTCCTATATGACAAAGTACGATTGCATAGTGCCATTGCGTTCCATACCATGGGCCACCAATGCTCTTGTTTCTAAGCCGACTACGGCGTCTAGTCTAATAATGCATCATGCACAATAATCTAACTGTTCATCACATAAGCACATCAATCATTTAGCATTGATAATATAAAGCACAATACACATCATAAATCATTTGTTTAAAATGCACAAGCAATGCGTGCGAATGGCATACGAGGATGACTAATCTACACATAATTTGCATAATGACATGGCTAGTCTAGATACAATTTAATGATGCAAAAATAAGCCTTAAAATAAATTCAAATGTCCTCTCCCCACTTACTTGTTGGGTACAAAAGCTCACATTCGGTACGGGTGAGATCTGGCGTGAGAAATGTAAATTCTAGTAGAACCTATCATAAGTTAATGAAATTAGCATTTCACCACTTTGGGGTCAAAACTAACGATGTTTGATATTTAAATCATGTTTAAAATCATAAAATAAGGTTACCTGCCCGTTTTGGGCCCATTCGGGCTCAAAAATCCAACTAGTGGGCCAACAGGTGGGCCAGATAGCCCATCTGTCTTCGCCCACCAGTCTTCACAGGTGGGTCGGATAGCCCGTTGGTTCAACCGATGGATCCCCTCAGGTGGGTGGGTTTGCCCACCGATCCTCGCCTGCCTGTGGGAACTGAGGTGCTGCCCCAACAGGCAGGCGCCCTCAGGTGGGCGGCTTCGCCCGTCGGTCTTCGCCCACCTGTGGGGGCAAAAATTTGTTTTCTTCTTTGAAACATTCTACAACCTTGGAAAAATCAAATGGAGTTGTTTCAATCACATTTTCCACACATCTAAGGTCTTATAAGATGATTCTAACCTAGATCTAAGTTAGATTTAAGGATTGAAAAGCAATCTTACCTTCTTTGCTCAAGAAATTTTCCAAAACCCCAAAATCACCTCTTAACTCAAGAAATCACCAATGTTTCTCAAATCTTGTAAACACTTCTTTAAACCTTCAAAATCAACACATAGACCATCTATCAAACCTTAGATTCATCATCTCAAGTGGGATTTACAGGATTTCAAGGAACTCCACCCAAATCAAGGGTTTCACTTGGGGTTTGGTGAAAGTTTAAAAAGTATAGCTTTCACTCACCTCAAATCGTAGGTCTCGTGTTGGGGATCACTTTTTCGATGTCGGAATGAGAAGATCAAACCTCGGCGTCACTTAAAATCATTTCTTCCTCCTTTTTCTTTCCCGTTCTTCTTCTTCGTTCTCTTTTTCTTCCTTTCTTTTCTCTCTCTTCTTTACTCTTCTCCCCAACTCTTTAATGCATTAAATGAGAAAAATGAAAAGACAAAATAAGTACTATGTATACTAGAGAATATCTAGTAGCCATATGGGTGGGTCACACAGGTTGGCGGGTTTGCCCGCCTGTGATCGCCCACCTGTTGGTCGAAACTTAGCCAAACAATAGAGATTTCGATGGAATTTAACTCTCAGTATGTATCTCACTCTCGGCACAAGATATATAATACGTATACACTTTAGGATATGGCTACATACCAGCATTATCTGTACATGGCCTTATGATACGTGCATGTACACGGCTTGGGTACACCTATCTTCTTTGGCACTGACTCAGAATTGTCTGGCCAAACTGTGTTCAAAGTCACCATTGCCATCATAGTCCATAGGAAACCCGCCTTAACCCTCTCTGGTTCAGGTCTTGCACGGTTAAATTGGGTCAACTGCGTAAATAAACTAGGTTTTGAAAGTAGGGTATCACATCGAAGGCCTGAAGAACACTTCAATTATTCAAAGGAATCTTACGAAGATCTCTTCGAAGATTTGAAGAACCTCAAGAGGGGGTGGGAGACTAAGGGGAAATTTTTCCTACATAAAATCTCACTCAAAGATGGCAAAGGATTGAAGTATTTCGAAGGCTCGAAGAACACTTCGGATCTTATTAGATCTCTCCGAAGACTTAAAAAACCTCAAGGGGGGAGGGGAGGAGGGATGGCAGAGCTTCTCTACTATGGATGCTCCTAAGAGGCTTGAGTGTTTTTTTTGTCAAACCAAAGGGAGGGGATATTTATAGAATTTTTGAACCAATGGGGAGGAAATATGAATTTCCTTAACCAATGGGGTGAAGGGTAAATTTCTTTTGCCAATAGGGGGAAAAGTAATTTTTTTGGACTAATAAGGTAAAAAGATACCTTTTTGGGTCAATAGAAGCTCGTAGTGTAGGGTATACTAGCGGGACAATGTAGGGTGCATAAGCGGGTGGAGAGAAAATCTCTTCACCAATCTGATCATGGGAACGCAAATTTTGGCCATCAATGGCGGCTTACGAGGTTAGACAGTGGTGCACGGGAGGTCAGCAGGGGCACTAGAGGATTGGCAGGGGTGCTGGAGGCTAGACAGGGGTGCTAGAGACTAGGAAAGGGACCTGGAGGTCGGGCAAGGGCGTTGGAGGCTAGGCAAGGGCACTGGAAGGCTGGCAGGGGTGTGGGGTGATGGCAGGTGGCGGGTGATGGTAGAGGTGCACGTAAGGTAGGCCATGGGCACGTGAGGCAGGTGGGGTGCCTATGAGGTGAGCCGTGGGTGCACGGGGTAGGTGGGATGTATGCAAGGTAGGCTGTGGGCCCATGGTGCAGGTGGGATGCTTGTGAGGCAGGCCATGGGCATGTGGGGCAGGAAAGGTGCGTGCGAGGCATGGTGTGGTGGGTGCTTGCATGGTTGTGGTTTAGGCACTCATGACATGGTGTGGGTGCTTGCATGGGCAGGGTTTGGGTGCTCATGGCATGGTGTGGGTGCTTGCATGGGAGGGGTTTAGGTGCTTATAGAGTAACTTCTGGGAATGATTGCGGGAGATCTGATAGATCAATTTTGACGTACCACATATCGTTGAAATCGTGATTCTGAGTACTATGCATCCATATGGTCACCTAGGATTGAATTCCTTCGTATATAAAATGTCATAATTGGACCCTACTTTTCTCTCATATGGGGTTTTCAAGATTTTGGGTGGGTATGGAATATTTTCGGGTTGGATTACCTCAATCAATTATCATCTCTGTCGATCGGAAGTAAGAAGTTACATCCAAGGTCTGTAGTTCATCATAGCCGGAGGAGGGTGACAAAATTGTGTGTCTACAGAATGCCACTCTTTAGCCGAGGCCTGTGCCAATAGCTAAAAGGCAAAGAAAAAAACGACCATATTTTGTCACCCGGATTATGTACTGCCATCATCTTGCTTATCAATGATGGAGTTGAAAATACAACAGGTAATATCTCTTAACTACTTTCAAGTTTAGGACTTACCTGGGCTGCCGATTATAGGAAAGAAATTCGTTGCTCTTCCAATCCTGCAAAAGATGTTAGTACTTTGATCTTTGACTTTCCTAGGCCGGGCTTCCATGTGCCAACTTAGGAAACTTGGTCTCTAGGTTGGGTCTTTCGAACCAATCTGGGCTATCTGGGACCGTCGATTACAAGAAAGAAGTTCCCAGTTCTTTCAATCTTGCAAAAGACAAAAATATTTGATTCTTGGATTTTCCTTGGCCAAGCTTCTATGTGCTAGCTTAGGGAATTTGGTCTCCAGGCTGGGTCTTTCGAACCAATCTAAGACTGTCGATTACAAGGAAGAAATTTGCTACTCTTTCAACCTTGTAAAAGATAAAATTATTTGATTCTTAGGTTTTCCTTGGCCAGGCTTCCATGTGCCAGCTTAGGGAATTTGGTCTCTAGGCTGGGTCTTTCGAGCCAATTTGGGACTGTCGATTATAAGAAAGAAATTCGCTACTCTTTTAATCTTGCAGAAGACAAAAATATTTGATCCTTGGATTTTTCTTGGCTAGGCTTCCATGTGCCGGCTTAGAGAATTTGGTCCATAAGATCGGGTCACTAGGAGCCGATTCAAAGAGATTGGGCCACCTAGGGCCGGTTCAATGAGATTCTTTCCTTGATTTTTTCCATTGATTGGGGTTCTTGAATTTGAGTTATGGGATTGGAACCTTGAATTTAGGCCCTTGAATCTTGAAATTTTCTCTTGATTTAGAATCTTGAATTTTGGCTTTTGATTTGGAATCTTGAATTTTAACTTTTAATTTGGAATCTTGCTCTTTGGCTTTTAATTTGGAATCTTGAATTTTGGCTTTTGATTTGGAATCTTAAATTTTACTTTCATGTGATGCAATTTCTATCTACCAATTTCATTTTCACTTTCCCTTTTCATGTGATATAATTTTCATCTACCACACAAATTTTGACTTAGATTTCACCTTTCACTTTCATCTACCAATTAAATTTGCTTTGCATTTCACCCTCTACTTGAATTTGATTTTTACCTTCCCATTTTAGGTGATGTAACTTTCATCTACCAATTAAATTCCACCTTCCACTTGAATTTGATTTTCACCTTTCAATTTCATGTGACATAATTTTTACCTACCACAAGAAATTACTTTGAATTTTGTATTTTATTGTAAAAACCTTTGAGTTGCACCTTGGAATTAGAATCTCAATTTTTTTTTTAGGAAAATGATTTTTTTAAAAATGGTCCCCCTCCTGTTCATCTCCCTGCTGGCGAGATTACTATCACACCCCTATGCTTTTAGCCTTTGACGAGCACACCATTTGGGGGAGGCCCCTATCCCTTCCTAAGACTTTGACAACACAGGATTTTATGGACTTGATGGTTATTGATATCCAGGAGGATTAGACTTATGTCCGTTTAGGTTTGATCAGTGCCTGTTGGATGAGGATGGACCTAAGGGTGAACCCAGGTTAATTTGCACCGATAACCCGCTCTTTTCTCTTATTTACTATGGCACAGTGTCTCTTCAGTGACCTCCGGGGAGGGGTGGATATCAGCATGGATGCTCTCTTCTGGAACCTTCAGAAGGTGGATTCTTGGAATTGGGGTAGGGCCGCCTATGCATACCTTCTGTAGACCTTGGACCTGCTATCATATGGGGATTGGGGCTTCAAGGAAGCAAGCTACATTCTCCATGTGACTTCACATTTTCCTTCTGTTCTTTTCTTTTCTTTTTTTTATTGATTGCACCTTCTTATTTTGATCTTTCAATTCAGCCTTGATGTTATGAACACATAGAGACCCTAGCCCCTGTATTGAAGGATCCTCAGAGATCACCCTTCCCTATAGCTACAAGATGGGGAGACAGTCAGGTATTGAGGAGTAGGTGCCATCCTTCCGGGACCATTGCCTGTTCTCTCCTGAGTGGACTTACAAAGGTAAGTCATATTCGGTATCAAATTTCCCTTTTGCCTTATGCTATACTCACCTCTTCTTGACTTTGTAGGTTAATTGGAGACCATTTTGATACCTCAGATTCCTTAGTACCTAATAGAGAACTACATACTGTTCAAGGGTTTCTGGGGCCACGCTTGGTACTTGGGAGAGCGTGTCACACCTCAGTGGTCCGATCCTACTGTGCGATCCCCTCCTTGCTTTCCTCCATCTAGTATACATTATTTGGAGCGTATCCCTAAGGGTCAAATGGAGGGATTGGCTGAAGCATTATGGGATGACTTCTTCCTAGACCAGGACAGGGACTATGAGGCCTTCCTTGAGGAGGAGACGGTCTGTGATCCTTTTGGTCCTAGAGGGCCACTGGTATGTTTCCTTTCTTAAGCATCTTTTTCATATTTCAAATCCTTTTTTTTTTCTTGATTGATGTTCTTTCAGTGGAGGACACATGTAATGACCTAAACCCGAGATAGGGTAATAGGTACTGCCCTCATGGGCGATGATCAAATGATCAGAAAAATAAAACTAATATCTCATAGATTACCCATATAAATTAATAAATTTACTACATAGACCGAACGAACACAACAGAAAATGTTAATAAATAGAAAATTAAACTAAAGTCCATAATTCATCAACTAACTATCATATGTTTGGTGGCTACAAATAAAACCTTAAATAAGTCTATTATATTGTTTTTAACTCAACTACTAAAATAAAATAGAACTCATGTTCACTTCACATCCATCTGCACTCCGCCAACATGTGTTTACTGATCTGTAGGGGAAAATGGTAGGTGAGCGTAACAAGCCCCGTTAGGAAACCATACCATAACAAAAAGAAACAAAAATCTGCATACTGATAAAAACATAATATTTGTGTAGTCACGAAATATATAAAACATAGACATACTTTCATTCTAAAATATGTAAATACGGATAAAAAGAATATCTTCTGAATCGTTCATAAATAATTTCACATGGTCATTACAAATCACGACAAAGTCATTTATACTCTTAAAATCCTAAGGTGAGTCAATAATCATATGAACTACTCAATGCATCATGATAGTGAGGACACACCACTGATCAACACGGTTGCCTATCCCGAGCCCTTTGACGGGACCCCTAAGTCCTTTGATGGGGTTGACCGGCACCTCTTGTCCTTTCCAAGCTCTTTGATGAAAATCCCAAGCCCTTTGATGGGAACCCCGAGCCCTTTGACGGGGGTGGACATACCCTCATAAAGTACCTAAACCCTTACTGAAAAATGGTGATAGTTATATAGGGCTCCTTCTACTGGTCATTTCTTCTTTTTTTCATTGCTTTCCCTTTCAGTCCATTTTATCCTTCCCAAGCCTTTTGATGGGAACCCCGAGCCCTTTTACGGGGTGACATAGATGGAACTTCAGTGCTATTCTTTTGAGGTCATTTCATCATTCTTAATATTCTATAAATTCATGTATTTCATTCATTAAAAAAAATCATGAGGCAATATCATTATACCATTATACTCATAAGTGCATAAAACATAAATGCTAAAACATGAGATGCATATAAAATAGTATCGTCACATTGATAAAAATAAAAACATGTCAAGTTATGAAATACGATAAAAAGTCGATGATATGACAAAGTTCCACTCACCTGTGCCTCTACTATGATTAGGATCCTAATCGATGTCTCGCTTGTAGGAATAATTACCTAAAAGAATATATCCCAACGATTAGGCATTTTTTACTTCCTTAGTTTATTATTAATGGTCCCCTCTAAATTTACATTTTAGTGTTAGTTTAATTAAAAATCTTTCTTACTTTTTAGTATTGTGTCATTCACTAAAAATCCTAATTTTTTTAATTACTAAAATGACCCTTTGATAGTTGTACAAAAATTCTCTATAGCTTTGCAACCCAAATTGCATTATTAATATATTCATTTATACTTAGTTACATGGTTCAGATTATCATAATTGTGCCACTTGTTATACTGTATGTTCTAGGAGTTTTCATTAAACTACTCATCCTAGGGGTTGTAACTTGTATTTGTCTATTTCTTTGCATTTTAATTAGTGCATAATTAGTGCATTAAATTCTTGTCTAATTGAATGTCTTTTCTTTAATTAAACCTTACCTTCATCCTCTCTCATTCTCTTTTTGGATACTTTCTTTATCTCTTAAATTTTTCCTTCCGTTAATTTAATTTGTTTTTTATCCTTTCCTAGCCATCCAATTCTTTCCTATTATATATATATATATATTTATTTTTTTTCCTTTTATTTCTCTCACACACAATTACAAGATAGGGTCTGAAATTGCTTAGTTTCTCTAAAAATGTCTTCTTTATTCTCAGCAAAGAAGCTTCTTAAGAGCATATAGCTTCTGTAAACCTCCCTTCATATTCGGAATTTATTTCCTTTAATCAATTCTCCCATTTTATCATTTATGCATGCTTCTAATTGTTGTTGTTGTTATTATATTACTACTACTACTACTACTACTACTACTACTACTACTACTATTACTATTAGTGTTATTATTATTATTATTATTATTATTATTATTATTAGTATTTAGTTTTTCTAAAACGTAGAGGTTCTCCCTTTTACTCAACCCTCTCTTTCTCTCTCTCTCTCTCTCTCTCTCTCTCTCTCAATTTTCCCTCTTCATTTATTTTATTTTTAAAATCCAAAATTTATTTGAAGATGAGTTGCATATGCATACTCCCCCCTCGGTTTTTGTCTATTTCTTTCTCCATTATCTTTGCTCTTTAATTTTGAATCTTTCCCATTAAATATAAACCTTGAATCAGAAATGGGGAAGAAGACCTACCTCTTGAAGAACACAAATCCTCTCTTCTAGCTTAGGCCTTTCACTCCTCCTTGCTTCTATCTTCTAGCCTTCTCGATCTTCAATTTCAGCCCTCCAATCCCTTCACAAGCCACTGAACTGACTCTGATCTATTTTTCCCCTAACGCTCTCAAATTCGTCAAATCTTCTCAAAGACAAGAATGAGAGAAGACTCTACCTTCCCTCTTTAAACCTTCCAATCATCCTCCTTTCATTCGTATTAAACTCCACCTAAAACGTAACACACTTTAATTCTATCCACCTCCCTATATATGAAATTGAATTTTGTTGTTTGAAATGAAATTCAATAAAATTTAAGATTTACCTTCTCACCTCATTGGTTTGTCTTAAATATTAGTGGAGAAGAAGCCAAAGTAAGTATTCACTTAGTTAATGGCTATTGAATGCAATTAATGAGGAAGAGTATAATTGAAGAAATGAGAAGAGATGGTGCATGCCATGGTCGGCAACAACCCTTACCTCATTTAACACCTTTAGCATACACCATACACATGCATACATAATATTTACTAAATACATACATACATACATATATATATAACACAACATATACTATGATGTACCTACCCCACCATGCTATACTAATTGTCTACACCTTAGCATTTTCATTAGCGCCTACAAATTTTGAGGCATTACATCTCTAACGCCCATCCATCCATGGAAAGACCTTGTGTACGTTGAGTGTGGACCTCAGTGACTAATGTTCCATTGATAGTGACTTGACAATTATAGAAGTAATTGATTTTAACTCAACTATAATTGTTTAAATACTTCTCAATTATAGAAGTATGTCTATCTTGGGTTTGGGTCGTTCTAGTCTGTGGAGTCCATCCATGGAAAGACCTCATATAAGTTGAGTGTTGATCTTAGTGACTAATGTTTCATTGCCAGTGACTTGAAAATTATAGAATTGTACACGTACCTACAACTGCTAGTTTGAAAAGATTTATTGTCAAAATGGTTTTGTGGAAAAAATGTTTTTATTTATTTATACATGCATATGTCAAGATTTGTGAGTGAAACTTTGTCATATTGTCGACTTTTTATCGCATTTCATATTTTAACATGTTTTTGTTTTTATCAATATGACGATATCGTTTTATATGCATCTCATGTTTTAGCATTTTTGTTTTATGCACTTATGAGTATAATGATATTGCCTCATGATTTTCTTTAAGGAATAAAATACATAAATTTATATAATATTAAGAATGATGAAATGACCTCAAAAGAATGGTCATTTCATAGATGGACCTTCAGTGCCATTCTTTTGAGGCTATTTCATCATTCTTAATATTCTATAAATTTATGTATTTCAATCCTTAAAGAAAATCATGAGGCAATTTCATTATACTCATAAGTGTATAAAACATAAATGCTAAAATATGATATGCATATAAAACAATATCATCACATTGATAAAAACCAAAACATGTCAAGATATGGGCAGTACCTTTTTTTTTTCTTGATTGGTGTTCTTTCAGTGGAGGACACGACATGTGGATCCCCTCCCACTCAGTCACGAGCAGGTGTTGCTGCATCGTCCCAGGTTAGGCCTTCTATTATTGTGAGTGTATCCCTTTGGATGGCTACCACTCCTTTCCGTGGTTTTCTGGGTTGGTCCTATCCCAATGCAACCCATCCAGGCATCCCTAGGTCCTGGAGTGCAGATTAGACAAAGATGCCTCCATTGGACTACCCATTCCGTATGACTGTGTGAGTATCCAAACACCTCTTATTTGATTGGTTTTTGACTTCTTTTGACTGACATGCTCTTCCTCAGGTGTCTCCGGAGATCTATGTTGAAATAAGGAGAATACATCAGAGTCTATCTAAGGTTGTGGTTGACAAAGTATCCTCCTATTCTTAGCCCCATCCCTCTTCTTAATTGCTTCTTTTCCTGATCATTCCCTATGTTCCCCAGGAAAGGGGGAACAACGCCTTAAGGAGATAGGTCGGCTCTTATCGATAAGAGAATGCCCATCTGCTGATGTAAGTTGAGGATCTCCCATGAAGATTGGCGAGTTTAGGATTGGCACCTTTCAGCTTTTTGGCCTTTCATGAGGATAATGTCGAGTATAGTTCAGATGATGATTTTGAATCCTAGCGATTTGTTCATTTAGTTCATGTAAACACAAACATATGTATATCTTTTTCTTTTTCTTTTTCCCTCTCCCTGTTTGTTCAAATTTTTTTATTTTGGCATTTTATGAATGGAAACCTATCTTTGGCACAAAGAAAATCTCCTTTTGTTTATGGTTTGTAATGTTTAGGCATAATCAATTCCACAACTTAAAGTCTTTATTAGAATAATTAGGACAACATGAAAATCCAAATATCACCTCATTTTACTACCAAGTGAATTACATGAAAATAACTCCCCTACTATAAATAGGATAAGTAAGTAACAATATAGGGAGACAGTTCTTCAGGTGGGTAAAAGTTCACCAACTCCTCTGGGTCCTCTGCTTTCAGTCCATACTGTTGGCTGATATACGTAGACAAGTAAAAGGACGCATGAGTCAATCCCATCAACCTAATGTAGTTGTATCCAGTGGTCTTATCAGAAACTCTTCTTATGGCTTCCCTAGGCATCTCCATACAATATCCTTTGTAGTTCTTCCTTGTAGGTACTCCTTCCAATAAAAAATGAGCTTGAATTCTAAGGTTTTCCTCCTTTCTTTGTAACAAAGAGCCCCGAGTTGACCTCCATTTAATGGTCTGATCAACTTCAATTTATCAAGTAGCCAAAGTTGAAAAATGGCGGGACTTCCATGATAATTATCAAGTCCAAATCTACGGCCATAGCTCATGTCATCAAGTCCTTTGAATGTCTCTGCAAGGATTGTAGGAATGATATCTCCTCCTTTCTTCAATTGTTTTACCACCTCTATTAGAATAAGTGGTGCACCACGTCCAGAAGTTCGGAGAAAATAACGAGCTATCATGCATAGTAGATAAGCATCCTTTGATCTTTGCTAATGGATTCCCCCCAGTGGTGGATATTGAATAAAGATCTTGGCTACCTTCAGAATGTTAATCTTCCCATATCTAATGAATTGCTTCATTTCCTCCTTTTTCCATTCGAAAAAGTCTTGAATTTCCTCTGAGCGGTCTTTCTTCAAAGATGGTTGAATCAACTTACCCATAGGTGGAGATAACATATAAACTCAAAAATCTTTGAGATTTGGATAGGTCTCAACCAACCCAAACTGAAATACATGAAGATCGTCATCCCAATGCTAAGGCACATATCAGAGCAGATTGTGATGTAGCTCGATGCACCCAATTCAACTGAGCATTGACATACTCATAGATTCTAGTAGACCTGGTGTCACCATGTTTATGTTCACAGTCTATTTCCATAATGTCTCATCTAAAGAGTCCATGACTTTTCCTGAAACCATCATAAGCAAAGAAGAGATGTGATGATTTTTAAAGTATCACTCATTAGCTATTGACACAAACAAACCGTTAGCACTGTTACATCAAAATCCTTTTTTTTTTTTTTTTTTAACTAATCGAGGGTGGAAAATGAACTGACCTTGATATACTAGTGCCGGGTGGAGACTTTTGGGGGATGGAATTCTAGATAAGAATTTGGAGGACCATAGACGGATGACGGATGTCTAATGGCCTTGCATGACAAATGGTGATTCTTGGGGGACACAAGCTATGATAATATTTTTAAGATACCTTGGTTATTAATCTAGGAACCAATTTATTACCTTGAGATTGTTGAGACCGCACTTACACATGTCAAGTTGCCTACGTATCTCTTGAGATGAATCAGGTCTAGCATAGTTTGGACTATTCACCATATCAAACATAATATTTCTTGAGTTGATCCATGTTGATCAATCTGGGTATTTCTTCATTGTTGTGGTTTATGAGTTTCACAGCCTTGCCTGGTGAATCTCTTTGACAGTGAATGGGCCACTCAAATTGCGCATGAATTTTCCTTTTAGGTCATGAATTGGGGCTCTTTGTTCTTAAAGAACAAGTTCACCCTCTACTATTTGATGGGTTTTACATTATTGTTAAAAGCCCTGGCCATTCTTAGTTGATATTTCCTTAGGTTATCCTTGGCCTTCATACGCCTTTCATCGAGAAAGTTGAGCTCGTTATGTCTGGCCTTCACCCATTTTCCTTTAGGTAATTGACTATCAAGAAGCACCCTTATGGATGATACTAGGATTTGCGCAGGTAGAACCGCCTCAACCCCATATACCAAAGAAAAAGGGGTTGCCCCTGTCAAGGATCGTACAGAAGTCCGATATGCCCACAAAGCAAGTGATAACTTATCCGCCCAATCCTTGGGTGTTTTAGCCATTTTTTTGTAGGATCTCCTTGATGTTATTGTTAGCTACTTCTACTGCCCCATTGGTCTGTGGCCTATAAGTGGTAGAGCGATTCCTTTTGATACCGAGCTTCATGAAGATTTTATTAGTCTTGCCTCAGAAATGGAATCCCTGATCCAATATCAACTCTTGAGGTACTCCATATTGGGAAATGATATTTTCTTGGATGAATTTTGCCACCTTAGCAGATATGAAGACTGCATATGACTGAGCTTCTACCCACTTGGTAAAGTAATCAATGGCTACCAGGATGAATTTGTGACCATTGGACGCTTTGGGGTTGATCTTCCCAATGATGCCAATGCCCCAAGTAGAGAACGGCAAAGGAGAACTGAGTGAGTTCAATTCCGTTGACGGGATGTGTATGATATTGGCAAATATATGACATTTGTGGCATTTCTTAACAAAGCTCATATAGTCTACTTCCATTATGTTCCAATAGTATCCAAGCCTGAGAATCTTTTTAGCTAGCATTTTGGCATTCATATGGGGTCCACAATGGCCTTGATGAATTTCCTCCATGATTGTCGTAGCTTGCTCCTCATCCACGCACATCAATTGTATTCCATTATAGGACCTCATGTATAACAAGTCCCCTTGAAAAATAAACTAGGTGAGATATCTTCTCAGAAATTTCTTTTCTCTGTCTATAGTTTCAACTGGGTACTTCCTTTCCTTGATGAAATCCCCAATATGATCAAACCAAGACCGACCATCTATGGTGAGAGAGTTCACCGAATTTTGATAAATGGCTCTGCTTCTTTGTTCCATTAAGAATGGTTGAACTCTAGCCGTAGGGTTGCATTCTACCATGGAAGGCAAGGTTGCAAGGGCATCAGCAAACCTATTGTTATCTCAGTGGAAGTATTTGAACAAGGTCCTCTCAAAATGTCCAATTGCTTCCAGATGTTCATGATACGGCTTCACCTTCTTATCTCTAGTCTTTCATTTCCATTGTGTTGACAAATGACAAAGGATGAATCTCCATACACCTTGATCCTTTTCACTCCAATAGTCAATGTTGTTTCTAGTCCCAACACACAAGCTTCATATTCAGCAATATTGTTGGTATAGGGGAAGTCGAGGCGGAATGATGAAGGTAAGTAAAGGCCATCAGGAGTGACAAATAATATTCCTACACCACACCCCTTTTGATTAGTTGCTCCATCAAAGAACAACTGTCATTCATTAGTTGTGTCTTTTTCTTCTATTGCTATGATTTCTTCATAGGGAAAGGCATCATCCAGGGCTCTTCTATCTTCTGTGGGGTGGGAAGCCAAATGATCAGCTATAGCTTACCCCTTGATAGATTTTTGAGTAACATAGGTGATGTCAAACTCTAATAGCATATGTAGCCACCGAGACATCCTTCCTATCAAAGCTAGTTTCTTAAAGAGGTATTTGATCGGATCCATTCTTGAGATCAACTGCACTGAATAAGCTACCATGTAGTGCTGTAACCTTTTTGTTGCCCAAATCAGTACAGCACAAGTTTTTTCCAAAGATGTGTATCGCATCTCATACTCCAGGAATTTCTTATTGAGGTAGTATATGGCATCCTGTGCCTCCTTTTCCTTCTCTTTTTGCTCTAGCAATGAGTCCATGGATTATTCTCCCACTGATAAGTACAACAAAAGTGGTTCTCCTTCCACCAGTGGTGTTAATACTAGTGGGTTCATGAGGTTTCCTTTGATCTTATAAAAAGCTTGTTGGCATTGGTCATTCCATTACATAGGCTAATCCTTCTTTAGCAGATTGAAAATTGGTTCGTAGGTCATAGTCAGCTGAGTTATGAACCTACTGATATATTAAATGTGACCCAAAAATCCTTGTATTTGCTTTTGAGTCTGAGGTGTGGGCATCTCCTGAATTACCTTAATGATAGGGTCGACTTCAATGCCTCTTTCACTCACCAAGAACCCTAACAATTTTTCTGCTGTCGCCTCGAATACACACTTTTGAAATTCAACTTTAGCTGATACTTTTTTATCCTTTCAAAGAATCGCCTTCGTGCAGGAATATGCCCTTGCTGATCTTTTGACTTCACTATTATGTCAGCCACATAGACTTCCACATCTTAGTTCATCATGTCATGCAATATGGCTATAGTTGCTCTTTAATAAGTTGCTCCAGCATTCTTTGGTCCAAAAGGCATCACTTTATAACAATAGGTTCCACATGGAGTGGTGAAGGCTGTCTTTTCACAATCCTCTGAGTGCATGCTCACTTGGTTGTATCCCGTGAATCTATCCATAAATGATAGTAAGGTATGCCCTGCCGTGTTGTCAACCAATACATCAATGTGAGGTAATGGGAAGTCATCTTTAGGGCTTACCTTGTTAAGATCTCGGAAGTCTATGCACATCCGTACCTTGCCATCCTTCTTGGGCACTTCTATATTGGCCAGCCATTGAGGGTATTTTACCACTTGTAGAAACCCCGCATTCCACTGCTTTACAACTTCTTCTCTGATCTTTTCACTCCATTCTAGCCTCATTCTTCTGAGTTTTTTTTCGTTAGTTTTGCTCCAGGGTAGGTCGACAATCGATGTTGCACGATATCGAGGTCTATACCAATACCAGGCATATCCTTATATGACCAAGCAAAGACTTCGATGAATTCCTTCAAAAGACTAATCATCTGTTCTGCTTCTTCATCATCTAGGGTGGTACCAATTTTACCTTTCGAAGGCATTGGTCGGTTCCTAGATTAATAATCCGGGTATCTTCACGGATGGGTTGGCTTTCTTTGATTTGCATTGTTTTATTAACTTTTGATATTCATTAAGATCATCATCAGAAAAAGGAGGCAAGTCATACTCGGAATCAAAAATTTCATTCATGAAAGAAGAAGTAACAGACTCGACATTCACAGACTCTGGACTTTCCTTGAGAGGGAAGGCTGACTCATAATCATAAACAGAAGACTTAACAACTGACTCGACTATAGACTCGATGGCTGATTTGATGCTTTTATCTATGGTATTCAGGGTGGTTGACTCAATCACATGAGTAAACTTGAAGTTCTCCCCAATGCTAGTCCAGTTCAGGAGCGGTTTGATAGCTCGATGGATGGGTAGATGTGGCAAAGGGCCTTCTTCTTCTTCTAAGAAAGTTGCTGCTATTTCTTCAAAGGTGCAATTTTTTTCTTGAATAGGTGCCTGCTTCTTCACAAATACCAGTTGATAAATTTCATGTTCCCTGAAGCCGAATTTTTTGAGAGGTGAGGATTTGTGGAGATTGCTCAATCCCCTTTCTATGAAGCTAACTTCTCAAGTTTATTGATGGAGGCTATCCTTGTTCCTTGGTCACATCTTTGACCACCCTCACAGACCTTTCCGTTGCAGTTGATTCGGGCATAGTACATACAAACCAACATTCTTTGTGTTCTTCTTTGCTTTACATGTACACTTCTTCCTCTGAAAGGCCTAGGCTTGAGCTCATGTAGCTCTTGGGCTCTTGGTTCTTGTAGGAGGGAGCAAATGTTGCTTTTCAAATCAATGGGAAGTTGTAAACTTTAGGTGAGCCTTATCTTCTTTTCTCATTCTCTTTTCAGGAGGACTCAAGGACTTGGTGCCTCCTTTGACCGGATCAATGCTGTAGGGTTACTAGAGGAAGATCCATTCTCAATCAGTGGAATTTCTGTTATCCCGGTGATGCAACTATCTTGATCACTTTCTTTGGTTAGCATTTGCTGTTGTTGTACCTCATGAGTTGCCCAGTCAAACTCATTTTTAAATAATACCTCAAATCCTGGTTACAGCTTCACGGCGGTTTCATCAAACCACGGTTTAACATTTCTGCAAAAGGGAAAATCTTCTCCTTCCCTTATGAAGTACTCGTTGAGAGTGGGGTAGTAAGAGGCGGATATTTTCCTGGTCATCTTTAGTAACTTCTACCCTTTGCTGCCATTCTTGCTCCTTGGTCCGGGGGTTTGAGGAATGTACCTAAGACCACTCCTTCTTTTGCTAACCACCAGAGTAGGTAATTTTGAAACGCCCTAATGATACTTTCCTAATCCCATCCCTAGAAAGTATTGCATGTTCCTCATCATTGGTTCACCGGAGGGCTCCATATAGCTTCATAGTTAGCCAAAATCTTTTCATCTGGCATTTCCTTGGCGAGTGCTGCACAAGTTTCCTCTATTTCAAAACCACTAGGTTGAACTTCCTAGTGTTGTTCTTCTCCATTTTCAATGTTGGCTAAGGTGTTAACCACTTTGGGGTCTCCGACAGCTGTTATCACCTTCCCTTCATAAATGAATTTCATTTTCTAATGGAGACTAGAAGATACAGCCTTCGCATGATGCAACCAAGGCCGTCTCAAGAGCATGTTGAAAGTTTCTGGTATATCAATGATTTGGAAATCAATATCAAACTTCACTGGGTAGATCATTATGGTGATGGTGAGGATGGCAAGAATTTTTCTCTTGGTGTTGTCGTATGCCCGTATGGTTTGGTTTGATGGCCTCATCTCTTTCAGGTTGATGCCAATACTCTTTTTCGATCTTAAGGGTAGAACATTCAAAGCGGACACTTTGTCAATGAGAACCTGGGGAACCACCTTGTCAAGACATTCTACCATGATGTGAAAAGACCTACTGTGTTGGGCTCCTTTGAGGAGTTCAGAGTCTGAGAACATCAATAGCTGTACCGCATAAGTTGCCCCTACTATGTGCGAGAGATGCCCCAGATCTATCTCGATCGATACTTACACATTGGTGAGAGACTTCAAGATTACTTCACGGTGTGTGGGAGAGATGATGAGCATATTTATGTGTGAAATCTAAGGTAGTAAAACACGCATTTTACATATTTATAATGGAGCTACCTTTGGTTTTACTCTCTTATTGCAGATTTTATATTTTCAAGGCCTTAAGGACTATCGGGCGCTATATCTCCAATTTTACACATAAAGATGTCCTATTTTTTTCCATGGTTGCCAAGAGAACAAAATTCTGAGCAAGATGGACATGTTGAATTAAAATTACACATTCATTTGGTTAACCGTACAAGTGATTATTCTTTTCAAGTTAGAAAAAGAATAATGGATCAGAACTGAACCGAGATGCATAACAAGTTTGTCTGCAGTTATCCTAGGGGTACAAGGAATATTCTAAATACAAACAAGGAATGATGGACCACACTCTTAAGTGATTGAAAATTCTTTTTTGGTAACAACAATTACCTAGCGTACTTGGTGAGTTGTGGTGTGCAAAATTCCTTCCTTATTAGGAGGTCTCAAGTTCGAACCTCTTGGCTACCATTTTTTGGAGATTTTTTTTTGAAATATTTTCTCCCTCCTACTCATCACTTAAAGCAAGGAGGTCGGCCAAGAAGGTTGTGTGCAAGTTGAAGAAAAAAAATAGGAAAAAAAAGAAAAAGAAAAAGAAAAGACAAGGGCATGGATGGAATTTTCCATTAAAATAGAATATTGTCCAAATCCAAGTAAGAAAAATCGGCCAAGGGGGGTTTCTTGTGTAAGAAAAGAGAAAAATAGAAAAAGGGAGAAAAATAGGAAAAAAAGGCAAGAAAAATAGTGGGAGATTCTCTCTCCACATATTTTCTCTCTCTTCCACCTCATAAAAAAAAAATCCTTTTTTTTTAGAAGCTAAAATCGTTAGCTTCCCTCCCCCATTCTCTATATAATAGAATCAACACAAGGGGAGGAGGCACTTCTCTTCTTAGGGGTGTTTTTTTTTTTTTAGTCCCTCTCTACCTCTTTATTTCTCTTCTTAGTTTTTATTTTTAGTTGCTCTTTCTCTCTTTCTCTAGCTCTAGTTCTAGGTTTTTGCTTTAAACACTTTTGTGAGTTCTTTTTATTCAAATAATGCAAGCACTTTTATTTTTGATTCAGTCTCTTATTTTTATTGTTTAAGCAATTGAAGTTATAATTTTCAAGTTCTAGTTCTAGACTTAGTTCTAAGTGACAAGAACAAGCTATGGAGCATGTCTTTCAAGTTCAATTTTTCTCTTCAGATTTGTTTTCTCTAGTACTAGAAATTTCAGATTTGGTTTATTCCAGATCTGGTTTTTAGTATTGGTAATATCTCAAATCGATCAAGTTTTCAGTTCAAGGATTGAACTTCAAGTAAGTATGCTCCTTCAGTAGTCTTCTCAACCCCCTCTCATTCCCTCTTCTTGCTACCCCTTCATTCTTAAAGTAAGATTTAAATATCATTTTTTACTTTGATGCATTCCCTTTCTCCCAAGGTCCTTGACTAGATGTATATGTTGGCTTTGCCTCTCTCTAGCTATGGAACCATCATTTTATTTTGATTATTTATTTTTTAACTCTTCCCCTAAAGCCAAGTAGAAAAGCCCTTGTAAGAGTACTCTTTGGTCAAGTAAGGAAACTCATATTGTTTATGGTGCACCCCTCGGGCTAAGTGGAGATATCTACTTGTGTGCCTCTCTCTAGCTTTTTTCCTTTTTATTTTATTTATTTACTTTTTAGTACTTTTATTTTCATTTATTTGCTTTTTAATTGCATGGTTTGAGTATTTAAATTCCTAGATGTGAATGGTTAGGTCGCTTTTAGATGCACTTGTGTTAGGTCGATAGTTAGAATTAGATCACCATAATAAATCTGTGCACTTTCACATTACTAGAAGAAACCTAAAATAAAATGGCTACTCACCTTATGTTCGACACGTTAGCTACACTGATCCGTACGCTTGCGGTTACTTTTATATTTCAAACAAGCTTTTTGCGCCATTGTCGGGGAGACAGTTCCATGTTATTTTTTGCTTTCTTTTGGTAAATCTAAGTACTTTGTTTGATTTGTTTTATTTTTATTTTTATTTTATTGAATTCCTGAGAAGAATAACTTGTAATAATAGTTATATCGGTGGAGGTCACCAAGTCTCACAGTTTGATAAAGACAGGTTTTGCCCTATAGTATTACCTCAGGAATTGACCTGAGCAACACCGGATCCCTACTGGTAAGTTCTAAAAAAATCCAAAAAAAAAAAAAAAAAAAAATTTCTTTCCATATCATGTCCTACTCTAGTTGTGGTTAGTTTTCTATTACATGAGTGTTAGGTGGGTACGTAATACTAAGAATCAATAGAAAGAAGAGATCCAACAAGTAGTGACCTATACGTTTGCTCTCTTTAAAACCTTTCAATATGGGAGACCAAGAGCAAAACCCTCCACCTAAATCTCTAAAAGATAGGTTCTCCCCTACTAGAACAGCCCAACCTTCCTGCATAATTCTACCATAAGCCAGGGTAATAATTTTGAGCTTAAATCTCAATACATCACTATGTTGCCCCACTTCCATGGGCTGACCTCTAAGGATGCATACCTATTTCTAAGGGAATTTAAAGAGGTATGTGTTCTAATTAAGATCCAACAACTTTCTGATGATGCTGTTAAGCTTAGGTTTATCACTTTTGCATTAAAAGGCCAAGCTAAGAAGTGGTTGTATGGGTTACTCACAAATTTCATAACCACATGAGAGAAATTCACAGTTGCCTTCCTCAAGAAGTTTTTTCCAACTCACAAGACCAATAAGTTTATAAGTGATATCCTTCAGTTTAGGTAAAAGCCTAGTGAGTCATTTTCTAAACTTATGAAGAGATTCAAGGATCTACTCCAAGAATGCCCTCACCATGGGCTAGACTTATGACATTTATGTCAAATAATTTATGAGGGTATTGATTACCCAACTAAACAAATGATAGAGTCTATGTGCCTTGAGGGATTCACATCCTTCATAAATGAAGGAAAGACATGAGAATTCTTACTTGACTTAGCTGACAAAACCCGTGAGTGGAAAATCAACCCAAGAGAATGAAAGAACCATAAGAAGGAAAGGATATTTTATGGCAGGGATAATAGCCAAGGAAGCCCATTTGGATAGCTTAATTAAGAGGATTGAGGCTATTGTTCCTAGAGAGCCATCATCAGTCAATTTGGTTAAGATTTGTGTTTGGTGCCAGTCCCCTGGACATGTCATAGAATATTTTTCCAACACCTCTGGGGGCACTTCTAATGAAAATGTGAATGCCTTATATCAGAATAATCCATATAGTAATACTTACAATCTAGGATGGAGAAGTCACACAAATTTCTACTGGAACCAGAGTAACCAAGCAAGGCCTTCTAATTTCCATAATCAAGGTCAACCTAGACCCCAAAGGCCTCCCTTTGCATAACAATATTTTTTCTAAAATACTTTTCTTAGGCCAAATGTAGGACCTCAGGCTAGTTTTCCTAAGGCCCCTCTCCTATCATCTTATCAGCAACCCCCTGGGTTTACCAACACTGGAGAGGCAAGTGGAATAAGTGACTTGAAAAAAAATATGGCCCTCCTCATGTCATGCCATCAAAATCTTACGAAAAAACTCAACCAAGTTGTCTCAATAATGCGTGAGAGGGAGAAGAGAACTTTACCTAGTCAACCAGAGCCTAACCTTAGGCATCATCATCCTGTTAGTTCACAAGCACAAACTAATGTACCACTGAATATAGTACAAGGTCAGACCCAACAAGGGCTCTTCAATCAATGTAATGTTGTTTATGCCCTTAGGAGTGGTAGAGAGTACCAACAGAGTGTTCTTAAATCTTCCTCATCCATTACTCCTATTAACTCTCCTTCAGTTGAGGATATAAGTGTGCCGCTTGTTCCAGGTTTGTTTGATGAACCTAAAGCTTCTTCTGCAACAAAAAATGATTTGGTTGAGTAAATAAAAAATGATTCTTCTAAAAAGGGCAAATCTCTAACAGTCCTTATGTTCCTCCTGTCCCATTTCCTAATTGCTTGGTAACAAAAAGAAGACTGCTTCTATAGATAAAATTTTAGAAGTCTTAAAAAATATAGAAGTGAACATCCCTCTTTTAGATGCCATATCCCAGATCCCTGCCTATGCAAAGGTCCTAAAAGATTTATGTACTCACAAACATATCACTAGTGTACCTAAAAAGGCGTTCTTGGCAGGTAACATTAGTTCCATAATTACTCAGCCTCTAGCAGCCAAGTATAAGGATCCAGGGAGCCCTACCATAGCTTGTGTCATAGGCAACACCTACATTGAGCATGCCTTACTTAATCTTGACGTAAGTGTGAATCCTTTGCCTTACCATATGTACAAGCAACTAGGATTGAGAGAATTGAAAGCCATTGAAACTACTCTTCAGTTGGCAGATAAGTCTGTTAAGATTCCTAAAGGGATAGTTGAGGATGTCTCACTAAAGGTGGGGGAATTTATTTTTCCTGTTGATTTCATTATGTTAGATACCAAGCCCTTCTCAACCAAGGATGAGATCCCAATAATTCTAGGAAGACCATTCTTGGCTACCATTAATGCATTAATCAATTGCTAGAATATTTTCCTAAGGTTATCTTTTGGCAATCAAACTGTTGAGTTTAACATGTTTAGGATAGGCAAGCAACCACATATGGAAGATGAGATTAATATGCTTGAGGATTTTTTGAATTTTTCTGATGATTTAATTGTCAACTTTGATATTGATTTTGATTCAGAATTCCAAGAGTGTATGGATGAGTTGGAAGATGATAGTGAAATTTTCTTTTTTGAAGTCTTAAGTCTTCACACACCTATGGGGCCCTTAGGATCCCTTTCCAATTCTATTCCAAAACCTTCTATAGTTGAGCCCCCTAAGCTAGATCTTAAGGAGTTGCCATCTAATTTAAGGTATGCTTTCCTAGGGCCTGACCAGACTCTTCCTGTAATAATTTCTTCAAATTAGACTTCTAGCCAGGAAGAGGAGTTATTTAAAGTGTTAAAAGATAATTAGGAAACCCTAAGTTGGACCATGGCTGATATTAAGGGTATAAGTCCTTCTATTGTGCAATATCATATACATCTTATGGAGGATTCCAAATCATCCATGAAACCTCAAAGAATAGCTAACCCTGTGATAATGGAAGTCATTAAGAAAGAGATCCTAAAGTGCTTGAATCATGGAATAATTTATTCTATTTCTGATAGCCAATGGGTAAGCCCAATTCATGTAGTGCCCAAGAAGTCTAGTGTTACTGTAGTTTTCAATGCCAATAACGAACTGATTCCAACCCATGTCCAATCAGGGTGGAGAGTGTGCATAGACTACGGGAAACTTAATGCGGCAACTTGGAAGGGCCACTTCCCATTTCCATTCATTAACCAAATGTTAGAGAGGTTAGCTCGACATGAATATTATTATTTTCTTGATGGATATTCCGGCTATAACCAGATCCCAATTGCTTTAGAGCAACAACATAAGACCACATTTACATGCCCATATGAAACATTTGCTTATAGGCGTATGCCCTTTGGGCTTTGCAATGCACCTGCTACATTCCAACGATGCATAATGAGCATCTTTTCTGACATGGTCAAAAAATTCTTAGAAGTATTTATGGATGACTTTTGAATTTATGGGAAATCCCATTCTAAGTGTCTTCATCATCTTTCCCTAGTTTTGCAAAGGTGTATATCTAAGAATTTGATTTTGAATTGGGAGAAATGCCATTTTATGGTTAAATCTAGTATTGTTTTGGGCCATGTAATATCCAAGGAGGGAATTAAGGTAGATAGAGCCAAAGTGGATTTAATTAATAATTTACCACCTCCTTAATCTATTAAGGACGTCCGGTCTTTTCTAGGGCATGCTGACTTCTATAGAAGGTTTATTAAGAACTTTATTCAGTTAGCCCGACCTCTCACTTCACTACTTGCCAAAGATTAAACTTTTAAGTTTTCTAAAGAGTGCCTAGAATCCTTCAAGCAACTTAAGAAGGAGTTGACCAATGCACCCATTGTTCAACCATCTGTTTGGACTGAACTTTTTTAACTGATGTGTGATGCTTCAGATTTTGCCATAGGTGCGGTTTTAGGTCAAGGGATTAACAAGTTGCCCACTATAACTTACTATGCTAGTAGGACCCTAAATGATGCATAACTCAACTATACAACCATTGAAAAAGAATTTTTAGCTGTTGTGTTTGCATTAGAAAAATTTTGGTCTTACTTAGTTGGTCACATGTGGTGTTGTATACTGATCATTTTGCTCTTAGATACCTAGTTCAGAAGAAGGATGCCAAAGCCCACCTCATTAGGTGAGTTTTACTTTTGCAAGAGTTTGATTTGGAAATTAGGGATAAGAAAGTTATTGAAAACCTTGTTGCAGACCATTTATCTTGGCTTCCCAATTCCTTGACTGTTGATTCTTCAGTCAACGAGAACTTTCTAGATGAATACTTACTTACAGTGTCCAGTGAATCATGGTTTGCTGACATTGTCAACTTCTTAGTTTCAGGTCTGACTTCGGATCACTGGTACACCCAAGATAGGTATCGATTCCTTTTCCAAGTTAAGCATTTCTTTTGGGACGATCCTTATTTTTTTAAAGTTTGTCATGACTAAATTATTAGACGTTGTGTGCCTGATCATGAACAACTCTCACTCTTATCTTTTTTCCATGATCATGCATGTGGTAGATACTTTGGACATAAGAAGACTGCCATAAAGGTTCTCTAATGTGGATTTTATTAGCCCACTCTTTTTAGAGATGCTTTTAATTTTTGCAAGGTTTGGTTGTCTGCCAGTCTTTTGGCCGTATCAATAAGAGGAACATGATGCTCCTCAATCCTATTTTGGTAGTTGAGATCTTTGATGTATGGGGCATCAATTTTATGGGACCATTCCCTAATTCCTTTGAGAATTTGTACATACTTTTGGCCGTTGATTATGTTTTTAAATGGATAGAGGCCATACCTTGTAAATCTAATGACCACAAAGTGGTGGTCTAGTTTCTCAAAGAGGACATTTTTTTTTTGCTTTGGTACACCACGTGCAATAATTAGTGATAGGGGTATTCATTTTTAGAATCGACCTTTTGAGGCCTTAATGAAAATGTATGGGATCACCCATAAGTTATCTACCCCTTATCACCCCCAAACTAGTGATCAAGTGGAGGTGCTTAATAGGTAGATCAAACAAATCTTAGGGAAAACTATTAATCCCAACCATAAGGATTGGTCCCTTAGGCTCATTGATGCCTTGTGGGCCCATCGGACTGCATTCAAGACCGATCTTGGTCAGTCTCCCTACTGTTTGGTGTATGGAAAAGCCTATCACTTATTAGTTGAGTTGGAGCATAAGGCCTTTTGCGCCATCAAGAAGCTCAACTTTGATTTATCCGATGCGGGAATTCATCACCGGCTCCAACTATCTGAGTTGAAGGAACTTAGGAATGTTCCCTATGAAAGTTCTAGGATTTACAAGAAAAAGACCAAAGCCTTCCATGATAAGCACATTTTGTGTATATCTTTTGCAATTGGTGACAAGGTCTTATTGTACAACTCTTGGTTGTACCTTTTTCCTGGTAAACTTAGATCCCGATGAGATGGCCCATTTATTGTCCATTATGTATATCCCCATGGGGCTGTGGAGATTCTGAATCCAGGAACAGGGGTAATTTTGAAGGTTAATAGTCAGCATTTAAAACCATTCCTCGAGTTTCCTACTGATGCTAGTGAAGAGGTTATGGATCTTCATGAACCACTGTACACAGATGACTGAATTTTATCCAGGTATGATCCCCATTTCATTGTCTTCACTTTTAATTCTTTCCATACATTGAGGACATCGTATGACTTAAGTGTGGGGAAGGGAAATCAGTTTTTACTTTTTCCACCTTGTTTTGTTTGTTTTTCATTTTGTTTTTGAGCTTACTAAGGATGAACTTCTACTTTGGCATTTGGCTAATGATCATATCATTCAGTTGCTTGATGTATGAAAATAAAAGTTTTGATTAAGGTACCTATTTTGAACCTATAAAAACCCTGTTGAGAAGAAAGAAACAAGTCTGTGTCTTGAGATTGGACTTTCTTTTGAAAAATAACAGAACCTTTTTTTATAGTGTTGGACCATATGTAAGTCTATCAGTTCCTTGTACTTTTGATTTGGAGTTGAGAGCTTATTTTTAAGTTGGCATGAGTTGACAAATGCACAATTTTAAATGAAGTGTGAAATGTGGTATAAAGAAGAGTAAGAGTTGATTCCCTTGGAACTAGACAGCGCATTACGTCTCAGGAAGCGTGGTGACTTTATTGTAACTCTTAGGGAGGAAACTTCTGGAAAAAAAAACTCTGGCATCACTGTCTATGTGGCCAAATGTAAAAAATGAAGCTACATAGTAACTTGGGTGCCTGGTGTTTACTCCACCATGTCATTCAGGCCAAAAGTAGTGGAGTAGAATAAAGTTTATTAAGCAAAAAAAGGAGAAAAAAATGTGCAAATGTCATTAATGTTTGGTAACATATTTGGTAAAAAACACTCCAACACCTTAGTCCTTGGTTCCTTATTTCTTAACAAGTGGTTTTGCCTTAAGATAAAGAAGTTTTGGAAGAGATGAGGTGAGTTCCAAGTTAATAAATATTCTAGTACTTGGAATTGATATAGGGTAATAAAAGTTCAAGTGTGGGGAGACCCTTGTAAGAGGAATTATCTTTGCTCTGGATCAGTATGGCCCTTACCGTTAGTCAAGGTTGGGGTTTGTTTATTCTAAATTTTGGGTGTATATTTACTTCAAACACCCACGAGACAGAACTTATCCACTAGGGGTGACCTAGGAGTTTAAAGGCTTGTTGCACATGCTAAGTACAACCGTGATTCCTACGAAAGTGAGTTAGATTTTTTATTTTTATTCTTTTTTTTTTTTTTTTTGCTCGAGAACTAGCAAAGTCTAAGTGTGGAAAAATTCTGATGAGCACATTTATGTGTGAAATCTAAGGTAGTAAAGCATGCATTTTACATAGAGTTACCTTCGGTTTTACTCTCTTTTTGTAGATTTTATATTTTCAAGGCCTTAAGGACTATTGGGTGCTATATCTCTAATTTTACACATAAAGAGGTATTGGTTCTTTTGATGGTTGCGAAAAGGATGAAATTCTGAGCAAGATGAAAATGTTCAATTAAAAACACACATTCATTTGGTCAACTGTACAAGTGATTATGTTTTTCGGGTCAGAAAAAGAATAATAAGTCAGAACTGAATCGAAATGCAAAACCAACCCATCTGCAGTTGTCCCAGGGGTATAAGGAATATTTCAAATGCCAACAAAGAATGATGGACCACACCCTTAAGTGATTGAAGATTCGTTTTTGATAACAACTACCTAGCATAGTTGGTAAGTTGTGGTGTGCAAAATCCCTTCCTTATTAGGAGGTTTCAAGTTCAAACCTCTTGGCTACCATTTTTTGGAGATTTTTTTTGAAAGATTTTCTCTCTCCTACTCATCAATTAAAGCAAGGAGGTCGGCCAAGAGGTTTGAATAAAATATAGGAAAGAAAAAGAGAAAAAAAAAAAGAAAAGGAAAAGACAAGGGCATGGATGGAATTTTCTATTAAAATAGAATATTGTCCAAATTCAAGCAAGAAAAATCGACCAAGGGGGGTTTCTTGCGTAAAAAGAGAGAGAAAAATAGAAAAAGGGAGAAAAAAGACAAGAAAAATCGTGGTAGATTTTCTCTCCACACGTTTTCTCTCTTTCTCTCTTCTCTCTCCTGCACCTCATCAACAAGAAAAGAAATCCTTTTTTTAAGCAAAAATCGTTAGCTTCCCTCCCCCACTCTCTATATAATAGAATCAACACAAGGGGAGGCGGCACTTCTCTTCTTAGGGTTTTTCTTTTAGTCCCTCTCTACCTCTCTACTCCTCTTCTTAGGGTTTTTTTTTTTTAGTCCCTCTCTTCTTCTCTACTTCTCTTCTTAGGATTTTTTTTTGGTTGCTCTTTCTCTCTTTCTCTCTTTCTCTAACTCTAGTTCTAGGTTTTTTCTTTAAACACTTTTGTAAGTAATTTTATTCAATTAATGCAAGAACTTTTGTGTTTGATTCAGTCTCTTATTTTTATTGTTTAAGCAATTGAAGTTGTAATTTTCAAGTTCTAGTTCTAGGCATAGTTCTAGGTGACAAGAGCAAGCTATGGAGCATGTCTTTTAAATTCAATTTTCCTCTTCAGATTTGTTTTTTCTACTATTGGAAATTTCAGATTTGGTTTATTTCAGATCTGGTTTTTAGTACTCGTAGTATCTCAAATTGATCAAGTTTTCAGTTCAAGGGTTGAAGTTCAAGTAAGTATGCTCCTTCAGTAGTCTTCTCATCCCCCTTTCATTCCCTCTTCTTACTATTCCTTCATTCTTAAAGTAGGATTTAAATATCAGTTTTTACTTTGATGCTTTTCCTTTCCCCCAAGGGCCTTGGCTAAATGCATGTGTTGGCTTTTCCCTTCTCTAGCTATTGAACCATCATTTTTATTTTGATTATTTATTTTTCAGCCCTTCCCTTAAAGTTAAGTAGAAAAGCCCTTGTAAGAGTACTCTATTAACACTCATGCAACAAAAAACTTCTTGTTGGATCTCTTCTTTCTAACCGATTCTTAGTATTACGTACCCACCTAACACTCATGCAACAGAAAACTACCCACAACTAAAGTAAGACAAGCACAAAAGAATGGATAGCAAAACTTTTTTTTTGGCTTTTTGGGAGCTTACCGACAGGGATCTGGGGTTACTCAGGTCAATTCCTGAGGTACTGCTACAGGGCAAAACCTGTCTTTATCATACTTTGAGGCCTGACGACCTCCATCGATACAACTATTATTGCAAGTTGTTATTCTCAGGAATTCAATAAAAGAAAAGGAAAAACAAAACAAAGCAAACAAAGCACTCCAATTTACCAAAAGAAAGCGAAAAATAACATGGAGCTGTCTCCCCAGCAACGGCGCCAAAAACTTGTTTGAGATTTTAAATTTAACCGCAAGCGTACGGATCAGTGTAGCTACGGGTCGAACTCAGGGAAAGCAACCACTTTATTTTTTTTTCTTTTAATAATGCGAAAGTGAACCTATTAATAATTGTGATCTAATTCTAACTACTGTCTTAAACATATATATCTAAAATAACTTCCTAACCATTCGTCATCTAAGAATTTAAAAACGCAAGCCACGCAATTAAAAATAAATAAATAAATAAATAATTGAAAATAAACAACACACGCAATTAAAAAAAATAATAAAGAAAAAAATGCTGAAATAAAAATAAAGTAAAAGAAAGTGGATAAAGCTAGAGAGAGACTCACAAGTAAGTTTTTCTACTTAGCCCGAGGGATGCATCTTAATATGAGCTTCCCTACTTGACTAGAGAGTCACTCTTGCAAGGGTTACTCTACTTGGCTTTAGGGAAAGGGAAACAATTAAAATAAAAGCAATAAATTGATGGTTCTATAGCTAGGAGGGGCAAAGCCAACACATACACTAGCAATGAACCTTGGGGAAAAGGGATAGCAATAATGTAACGACGAAAATTAAAATCCTTAATTAAGAAATAAAGGGTAGTCAGAAGAGGGAATGAGAGGGGGAAGAGAAGACTACTGAAGGAACCTACTTACTTGAATCAATGCTTGAACTTGAAACCTTGGGTGATTTGAGATACAACCAGTACTAAAAACCAAATCTGGAATAAACCGAATCTGAAATTTCTAGTACTAGAGAAAACAAATCTTGAAAAAAAAAATTGAACTTGAAAAAAAAAGATACTTCATGGCTCTTCGATCTTGTCACCTAGATCTAAGCCTAGAACTATGACTTTAAAATTACAACTTCAATTGCTTAAACAATAAAAAACAACTAAATAAAAAACAAAAGTGTTTGCATTAATTGAATAAAAATAACTTACAAAAGTGTTTAAAGCATAAACCTAGAACTAGAGCTAGAGAAAGAGATAGAGTAACTGAAAAAAAAAAAAAAACCTAGAAGAAGAATGAAGTGTCTTCCCTCCTTTTACATGAGTTATATTTATAGGGAATGGGGAGGTAGGGTAACAAATTTATCTTTCCTAAAAGGGAG
>NC_056565.1:18953276-19004930 GCF_013358625.1 Macadamia integrifolia
ATGATGGCTCTCTATGAACAATAGCCTCAATTCTCTTTATTAAGCTATCCAAATGGGCTTCCTTGGCTACTATTCCATCCACAAAATATCATTTTCCTCCTATAGTTCTTTCACTCTCTTGGGTTGATTCCCACTCAAGGGTTTTGTCAGTTAAGTCAAGTAAGAATTCCCATGCCTTTCCTTCATCTGTAAAGGATGTGAATTCCTCAGGGCACATAGACTCTATCATTTGTTTAGTTGGGTAATCAATACCCTCATAAATTATTTGACATAAATGCCATAGGTCTAGGCCATGGTGAGGGCATTCTTGGAGTAGATCCTTGAATCTCTCCATAAGTTTGGAAAATGACTCACTAGGCTTTTGCCTAAACTGAAGGATATCACTTCTAAGCTTATTGGTCTTGTGAGTTGGGAAAAACTTCTTAAGGAAGACAACTGTGAATTGTTCTCATGAGGTTATGGAATTTGTGGGTTACCCATACAATCACTTCTTAGCTTGGTCTTTCAATGCAAAAGTGATAAACCTAAGCTTAATAGCATCATCAGAAAGTTATTGGATCTTAATTAGAACACATAGGTCTAGGCCATGGTGAGGGCATTCTTGGAGTAGATCCTTGAATCTCTCCATAAGTTTGGAAAATGACTCACTAGGTTTTTGCCTAAACTGAAGGATATCACTTCTAAACTTATTGGTCTTGTGAGTTCGGAAAAACTTCTTAAGGAAGACAACTGTGAACTGTTCTCATGAGGTTATAGAATTTGTGGATAACCCATACAATCACTTCTTAGCTTGGTCTTTCAATGCAAAAGTGATAAACCTAAGCTTAACAACATCATCAAAAAGCTATTGGATCTTAATTAGAACACATACCTATTCAAATTCCCTTAGAAATAGGTATGCATCCTCAGAGGTCAACCCATAGAAGTGGGGCAACATAGTGATGTATTGAGATTTGAGTTTAAAATTATTACCTTGGGCTTGTGGTAGAACTATACAGGAAGGTTGGGCTGTTCTAGCAGGGTAGAACCTATTTTTCAGAGATTTAGGTGAAGGGTTTTGCTATTGGTCTCCCATATTGAAGAGCTTTAAAGAGAGCAAACGTATAGGGTCACTACTTATTGGATCTTTTCTTTCTAACCGATTCTTAGTATTACGTAGCCACCTAACACTCATGTAATAGAAAACTACCCACAACTAAAGTAAGACAAGCACAAAAGAATGGATAGCAAAACTTTTTTTTTAATGATTTTTTTATTTTTTTTTTGATTTTTTTTATTTTTTTTTTGGCTTTTTGGGAGCTTACACACAGGGATCCGGGGTTGCTCAGGTCAATTCCTGAGGTACTGCTACAGGGCAAAACCTATCTTTATCATATTGTGAGGCATGGCGACCTCCACCGATACAACTATTACTACAAGTTGTTCTTCTCAGGAATTCAATAAAAGAAAAGGAAAAACAAAACAAAACAAACAAAGCACTCCGATTTACCAAAAGAAAGCGAAAAATAACATGGAACTATCTCCCCGGTAACGGCACCAAAAACTTGTTTGAAATTTTAAATGTAACCGCAAGTGTACGGATCAGTGTAGCTACGGGTCGAACTCAGGGAGAGCAGCCACTTTATTTTTTTTTCTTTTAATAATACGAAAGTGAACCCATTAATGGTTGTGATCTAATTCTAACTACTGTCCTAAACATAAATATCTAAAATAACGTCCTAACCATTCGTCATCTAAGAATATAAAGACGCAAGCCACGCAACTAAATTAAATAAATAAATAAATAACTGAAAATAAACAACCCACGTAATTAAAAAAAATAATAAAGAAAAAAAATGCTGAAATAAAAATAAAGTAAAAGAAAGGGGATAAAGCTAGAGAGAGACTCACAAGTAGGTTTCTCTACTTAGCCCGAGAGATGCATCATAATATGAGCTTCCCTACTTGACTAGAGAGTCATTCTTACAAGGGTTACTCTACTTGGCTTTAGGGAAAGAAAGACAATTAAAATAAAAGCAATAAATGGATGGTTCTATGGCTAAGAGGAGCAAAGCCAACACATACACTAGCCATGAACCTTGGGGGAAAGGGATAGTAATAATATAACGACTGAATTCAAAATCCTAAATTAAGAAAGAAAGGGTAGTCAGAAGAGGGAATGAGAGGGGAGAGAGAAGACTACTAAAGGAGCCTACTTACTTGAATCAATGCTTGAACTTGAAAGCTTGGGTGATTTGAGATACTACCAGTACTAAAAACTAGATCTAGAATAAACCAAATCTGAAATTTCTAGTACTAGAGAAAACAAATCTTGAAAAAAAAAACTGAACTTGAAAAAAAAAGATGCTCCATAGCTCGTGATCTTGTCACCTAGATCTAAGCCTAGAACTATAACTTTAAAATTACAACTTCAATTGCTTAAACAATAAAAATAAAAAACTGAATCAAAAACAAAAGTGCTTGCATTAATTGAATAAAAATAACTGACAAAAGTGTTTAAAGCATAAACCTAGAACTAGAGCTAGAGAAAGAGAAAACTAGAGAAAGAGATAGAACAACTAAAAAAAAAAAAAAACCTACAAGAAGAATGAAGTGTCTCCCCTCCTCTTACATGAGTTGTATTTATAGAGAATGGGGAGGTAGGGTAACAAATTTCTCTTTCCTAAAAGGAAGAAACCCACAATTGATAGTGAGATATTTTGAGACCAAAAGTGCTAATATGGAGGAGAGAGAAGAGAGAAATAAACTTGGAGAAATTTCCTATAATTGTTTTTTGCTTATTTTCTTTCTTTTTTTTTTTAATTTATTTCTCTTCTTTTTCTCCCTCCAAGGGACGATTTTCCTTCTTGCTTTGTGTGATTTAGACAATCTTTTGGTGATGATGTGGAGGAGAGAGAAGATTTGGATAAGATTTATTTTTTTATTTTTTTTCTTTCCTTTTTTTTTTCTTCTCTTCTTGTGCAGGAACCCCTTCTACGATTTTTCTTGCTTCTAATTTGATGTGAAAATCTCCTCCATGCCCTTAGTGCTTTAAGTGAGTAAAAAGTAGAAAATCTTCAACAAAATTCTCCAAAAAAAGACAACCATGAGATTCAAACTTGAGACCTCCTGATGAGTAAGGGAATTTTGCATAACATAGCTCACCAACTATACTAGGTAGTTGTTGTTGGAGAGATATGACACCCGATAATGCTTAAAGCCTTTAAAATACAAAACCTATAAAAAGAGAGTAAAAACGAAGGTAGCTCCATTCTAATTATATAAAATGCATGTTTTATTACCTTAGATTTTACACATAAATGCGCTCATCACTATTCTAATACTAAGGCCTTGCCCTTGTAGTCTCTTCCACTTTGAGTTTCCATCACATTGACAGGTTTCTTCACGATGATCTCCATAGGATAACACTCTTCATCATCACTATTTGTTATGGTAATTATTCCTACCATAGGATCATCCTCCTCTTTTGATTCTCCTTCCCTATGGGAGTGGGAAGTCGAGGTCCTTCACAAATATTCAGAGCCTAGCTATCACCTTCTTGACTGCATTGGAAAGCCGCATAACTATTGTATCCACCATCTCTACAAGTGTGGCATGTCCCCTTGCTTTTTCAAGGATTCCCAACTGCTTGGTGTAGTAGTGTTCACCGATGGCTACTTCACCTAACATTTGATCAATTTCCTTAGCCTCGAGTTTTATGTTAACCAAATGATTATAGACATAACCCATGTGTTCTGCTATAGTGTTTCCTTCACCTTTAAAAGTGATCTCATACCCTTCACTATCTTCTAAATCTGATGCCGGCTCATCTCCTTCCATGTGATTTATGAGTGCTGACTGGATTACATTGGTGTGGTCAATCATTGGGTCATCCTCTTTAATTGCATACACAAAATACCCTCAAAGATCTCTGGGAGAATAATATCCAGACTCATTAACTTCATTATTGTCCCAAGGTCCCTGGTAGTCATCCTAGTCCTGGTACTCATCATCACCTTGAGAATCAGCGTCATCCCCATCATTCTCATCTTCACTGTCGTCCTCATCGTCGTTGTCATCATCCTCTTTTTCGTTGATTTCTCCCTCACTTGGTTCTTCATCAGATTCCTCCTGAGCATCAAATTCTCCCATATCCAAATGTTTATAGTATTCGGAGTGTATGGACCGAAATATTTCCATAGGGTCAGACTTGACCTCATTGGCTAGAAGATGGATTAGACCAGACTCATCATCTTTTGTGCCACTCTCGATGTGGATTAGGGAGGTGTGCTCTTTGATTTGTTTCCCTATTGCCAATGCCATTACTGCTCTTAGGAGATCACCTGTGACTTCTTCAATTGTCTCCAGATTATTCTCCAGATGTATGGTTGTCTGAATTAGAGAAGTGGGATCAACATCTTGATTTTCTCTGAAGACATTCATCGAACCTGTTGATGAGGTTCTTTGGAGAATCTGGTAATGCAAGCATATCCTTCTAATTGTATCCACCTATCCATCCTTCCTTTGGGTTATCCACTAATCCTTGAGATTGGGATTGACATGAAGGTGATGAGGGATATAAAGCGGGGTGGTATGAAGGTGATGTGATGTGAGAGGTAGGATATGAAGATTGAGCGTGATAAGATGAGGAAGATCCTTCTCCTTGATGGGGTGGCTAAGGCTGGTGATATAGAGGAAGTTGGTGGTATGACAAATGTTGATGGTGTGGTAAAGGTTGGTAATATGGCGGAGGTTGAAGGTATGGTATAGTAGATCCCCTTATTGATGAGGAAGGAGGGATAGCAAAAGTCTGATCTTATGATTCTTCTTCTAATGACTCTTCTCATTTGGGAGCCATTATGGCCTTGAGCCTTTGACTCATGACTTTCTTGTAGGCACAAGCATTCATATGATTCTTCTGGGCTCTAGGTGCGATGAGTCGAGTGGGGTCACTCTCCGTTGACTCTTCATCTAGGTTATTCACATGATCATAGAACATGGGATGAGAAAAGTGCTTATCTGATACATGTGAATGGCCCTTCGGAAGGAGTCACATTCTCTTTGACAAGCATTCTTAATGAGATCACTGATGTGCCTTACTAATTCGAGAGGAAGGGACAATCCCTGCACAAGGCAGAACTTCTTTCTCCACTCATCATGTCTCTCCTCATAGTACTTCTTAGAATCTCTAATAAAATGGATCGGATCGAAGAATTGAGGATCTCAATTTTTCCATTCATCCATTGTTGCCAGCACTCAAAGAACAAGTTCACCCCTTCTATGTGATAGGATTTCACATTCTTATTGAAGGCCCTTACCATTCTCAGTTGATATTTCTTTAGATTATCCATGGCTTTCATATGCCTTTCACTAAGAAAGTTGACCTCGTCATGTCTGGCCTTCACCCATTCTCCTTCAGGTAGTTGACTATCCAAAAGTACCCTTAGGGATGGTACTAAGATTTCCACGGGTAGCACTACTTCAACCCCATATACCAAAGAAAAAGGGGTTGCCCCTATTGAGGATCAAACAGAAGTCCGATATGCCCATAAAGCCAGTGGTAGCCTATCTGCCCAATCCTTGTGTGTTTCAACCATTTTCTATAAGATCACCTTGATGTTCTTATTAGCTGTTTCTACCGCCTCATTGGTCTGTGGCCTGTAAGTGGTAAAGCGATGACTTTTGATACCAAACTTCGTGTAGATTTTATCAATTTTGCCCCAGAAATGGGATCCCTGATCCGATAACAACTCTTAAGGTATTCCATATTAGGAAATGATATTTTCTTGGATGAATTTTGCCACCTTAGCAAATGTGAGGGCTGCATATAACTGAGCCTTTACCCACTTGGTAAAATAATCAATGGCTACCAAGATGTACTCATGGCCATTTGATGTTTTGGGGTTGATCTTCCCAATGAAGTTAATGCCCCATGTAGAGAATGGCCAAGGAGAATGGAGTGAGTGAAATTTCATTGGTGGGATATATATGATATTAGCAAATATCTGACATTTGTGACATTTCTTGACAAATCTCACGTAGTCTGTTTCCATTGTGTTCCAATAGTATCCCAGCCTGAGAATCTTCTTAGCTAGAATCTTGGCATTCATATGGGGTCCATAAAGACCTTGATTAATTTCCTCCATGATTTTCGTAGCTTGCTCCTCATCCATGCACAACAATTGTATTCCATCATAGGACCTCTTGTACAACAAGTCTTCTTGAAGGATAAATTGGGTGGCATATCTCCTTAGAAATTTCTTCTCTCTTTCAGTTGCTTAAATCGGGTACTTCTTTTCTTTGATAAATCCACTATGTCAACAAACTAAGAACGATCATCTATGGTGAGAGAGTTTATAGAATTTTGATAAATGGGCCTGCTTCTTTGTTCCACTAAGAATGGTTAGACTCTAGCCATAAGGTTGCATTCTACCATGGAAGCTAAGGTTGTAAGGGCATTATCAAACCAGTTGTTATCTCTCTGGAAGTATTTAAAGGAGATTTTCTCAAGGTGTCCAATCACCTCTTCCAGATGTTCTTAGTACAGCTTTGGTTTTTCATCTTTGGTCTTCCACTTTTCTTGTGTCTGACAAATGACAATAGATGAATCTCCATACACCTTAATCCTTTTCACTCCAATAGTCAAGGTTGTTTCTAATCCCAGCGCGCAAGCTTCATATTCAGCAATATTGTTGGTACAGGGGAAGTCAAGGTGGAATGATAAAGGCAAGTAAAGGCCATTAGGAGTGACCATCAATATTCCCGCACCACACCCCTTTTGATTAGTTGCACCATCAAAGAACAACTGCCATTCATTAACTGCATCTTCTTCTTCTATTGTTGTGATTCCTTCATTGGAAAGGGCATCGTCCAGGGCTCTTCCATCTTCTGTGGGGTGGGCAGCTAAATGATCAGTTATAGCTTGCCTCTTAATATATTTTTAAGTAACATAGGTGATGTCAAACTCTGATAGTAAAAGTAACCACCGAGCCATCCTTCCTGTTAGAGCTGGTTTCTCGAAGAGGTATTTGATTAGATCCATTCTTGAGATCAAATGCACTGGATAGACCACCATATAGTGTCGTAACATTTTTGTTGCCTAAGTCAGTGCAGCACAAGTTTTTTCCAAAGATGTGTACAATGTCTCATATTCCAGGAACTTCTTGCTGAGGTAATATATGGCATGCTCTACCCCCGTCTCTGTCTCCTTTTGTGCTAGCAACGAGCCCATAGAATATTTTACCACTGATAAGTACAACAGAAGTGATTCTCCTTCCACCGGTGGTGTCAATACTGGTGGGTTCATGAGGTATCCTTTGATCTTATCACAAGCTTGCTGGTATTAGTCATTCCATTTCGTGGGCTGATCCTTCTTCAGTAGCTTGAAGATTGGTTCATAGATCGTAGTTAACTGTGCTATGAACCTATTGATATACTGGATGTGACCTAGAAATCCTCGTATCTGCTTCCCAGTCCGAGGTGTGGGCATCTACTGAATTGCCTTGATCTTGATAGGGTCGACTTCAATGCCTCTTTCACTCACCAAGAACCCTAACAATTTTATTGTTTTCACCCTGAATACACACTTCTGAGGATTCAACTTTAGTTGATACTTCTTGATTCTTTCAAAGAATTGTCTTAGTGCGGGAATATGCCCCTGCCGATTCTTTGACTTCACTATCATGTCATCCACATAGACTTCCACATCTTTATTCATCATGTCATGCAATATGGATGTAGCTGCTCTCTGAAAAGTTGCCCTAGCATTCTTTAGTCTAAAAGGCATCACCTTATAATAGTAGGTTCCCCATGGAGTGGTGAAGGCAGTCTTCTCACGATCCTCTGGGTGCATGCTCACTTGGTTGTATCCTGAGAATCCATCCAGAAATGATAACAAGGCATGGCCCACTGTGTTGTCAACCAATACATCAATGTGAGGTAACGAGAAGTCATCTTTATAGCTTACCTTGTTAAGATCTCAGAAGTCTACGCACATTCGTACCTTGCCATCTTTCTTTGGCACTGGTACTATGTTAGCCAACCATTGGGGGTACTTCACCACTTGTAAAACCTTGCATTCCATTGCTTTACAACTTTTTCTCTGATCTTCTCACTCCATTTTGGACACATTTTTTGGAGCTTCTGCTTTATCAATTTTACCACAGGGTAGGTTGACAATCAATGTTGCACAATATCAGGGTCTATACCAGGTATATCCTCATACGACCAAGCAAAGACTTCGGTGAATTTCTTCAAAAGACTAATCATATGTTCTGCTTCTTCACTGTCTAGGGTGGTACCAATTTTTTCCTCTCAAAGGCATTGGTTGGTTCCTAGATTAATAACCCGGGTATCCTCACGGATGGGCTGGGCCTTCTTTGGTTTGCATTGTTTTATTGACTCTTGATATTTATTAAGATCATCATAAAAAAAAAGGAGGCAAGTGATACTCAGAATTAGAAATTTCATTCATGAAATAAGGAGTAACAGACTGGACATACACGGACTCTGGACTCTCCTCAAGAGGGGAGGCCGACTCATAATCATAAACAGAAGACTTAACAACTGACTCAACTATAGAATCGATGGCTGATTTGATGCTTTTATCAGTGGTATTCAGGCTGGTTGACTCGGTAGCATGAGTAATCTTGAAGTTCTCCCCATTGCTAGTCCAATTCAGGAGCGGTTCGATTGCTTGATGGATGAGGAGATGTGGCAAAGGGCCTCCTTCTCCTTTTAAGAAAGTTACTTCTATTTCTTCAAAGGTGTAATTGTTTTCTTGAATAGGCACCTACTTTTTCATAAATACCTGCTGATCAATCTCATATTCCCTAAAGCCGAACTTTCTAAGAGGTGAGGATTGATGGAGACTACTCAACCCCCTTTCTACAAAGTCCATCTTTTCAATCCTATTGAGGGAGGTCGTCCCAATGTCTCGGTCACATCTTTGACCACCCTCATGGATCTTTCCATTGCAGTTGATTCGGGCATAGTACATGCAGACCATCATTCTTTGTGCTCTTCTTTGCTTCGCATATACACTTCTTCCTCTGAAAGGATAAGGCTTGAGCTCATGTAACTCTTTGGCTCTTGGTTCTTATAGGAGGGAGCAAATATAGCTTTTCAAATCAATGGGAAGCTATAAACTCCAAGTGAGCCTTATCTTCTTTTTCCATTCTTATGCCTCTCCTCATGGTACTTCTTAGAATCTCTAATAAAATGGGCTGGATCGAAGAATCGAGGATCCCAATTCTTCTAATCATCCATTGTTGCTAACAGTTCCATGGTCTGGGAGTGGATTGGTATTGATATTAGGAGATTACTTGACCTTGACGTCAATAGTCCTGTTGTCTACCAGATCCTCAATTGCATATTATAGACCCAAGCATCTTTCAGTATTGTGCCCCTTCGGAGTGTGGTAAGCACAATTTTTATGGTCCCTATACCAAGTTGGGGGAGGATTACTAATTATTCTTGGAGCCACTGTCCCTAGCAATCCTTGCTTCTTTAGCTTTTCATACACTGCTGTCATGGGCATTCCCAAATCAGTGAATTATCTCTTCGAGCAAGGAGCCTTCTGAGCAGGGGCATCTGCTTGTACCATGAATAGTTGTGAAGAGGTGATCGGTGAGACTGATTGTTGGACTACATCTTGGGAGGATCCTTGATACTGAGCTTCCCTTAGGATTCTGTTTTTCACACGTGTACCTGTGGCTATCAAGGCATCAAAAGTTTACAGATGTTGGTAGTAAAGAACATCATAATAAGGTTTAGACAAGTTTTCAATCAATATTTCTACTTGCTCTACTTCTGAAGGCCGATCTGCCATCATCCCTAAACCTCATCAAGAAGGTGGTGAATCCTTCTCTAGGATGTTGTCTCAACATCTCAAGCTCTCGATGTTTCACATCCACTTTGGTGTTGTATGAGTACTGCTTGGTGAAGGCTTTCACCACTATTGTCCAATTCTGGGTTTGGGATGACTCCAATTGTGTGAGCCACCTTAGTGTTGGTCCTGATAGGGTTAAAATGAAGGCTTGCCCCATCTGGTTGTCCGCAAGTTGCCATGACTTGGTGATGCTATGGAAGAATTTGAGATGAGCCTTAGGGTCCCTTGACCCGTCGAATTTGTCGGTCTGCCATTTGAACTTCTCGAGAATCCTTGCTTTGAAAAAGAAACTTATTTCATCAGAATTCACTATTTAGCTTTCCGAATTCTTTCCCATGAGGAGCATACTTTCTAATTTCTCCAATTGCTCTCTAACTTTCTTTCTCTCTCCATCTCTGGAGGTTCCATTTAGATGTGCGCTTCAAACTCTTCTTCCTCATATTCAATTACTACCCTGGGAGGAAGGACCCTGGAATAGGCTCCCCATTGATCGTTTGGACGGGTAGGTGAAGCTCCTCTCTAACAGGTTAGCCTGACTTGCTCTGGTTCTCCTGAGTCAACTCGGGAAGAATTTCCATGATGACCTGTAGGTCCGCTCTGATCCAACTCTCTAGTAGCTTGTGCCGGTTCAGCCCTGGGAGGGTTTTGGAGTGCAGCAGTATTTGGGCTATTCCTCTCTTGACCTTGACCATTTTTGTCTGTAAGGTCTCTACGAGGTCGACCCATACTTGCTCGAGTGATTCAAGATTATGTGGATTCATGTGAACTGGGTCGTAATCACTTGGTGATAGATAGCCTTGGAGAGACGATGGAGGTGACACTAGACTTAATCGAGTCAATCGGTTACCCTAACGTGTCCAAATGGACCGCAGAGAATACTTGAGATGTGGAACTGTGCCTAAACCAAAAGTGGCTTATTTTAGGATTCTTATATTCCCAACCCCTTGTTCATTCATCCGCTAAATTAACAACCAATGATCTATCCAAAGTTAGTTCACTTAATGATAGGAAGTGGGTAGGGGTTGATGTCCCTAGTCCACTTAATGTCATAAACGGGAGATTCACACAAATGGCTTGACAAGAATACTTCTATTAAGGCATTCTTCTTCGATAAAGTCATTCTTTCTTTAATCTTACCCCATTAGGTGACCTTCCTCTTAGTTTTCTCGAGTCTTTTAGATAATTCGGCATTTTACGGGGAAATCATCTTAGATCGTGTATGCCAAGTCATCCATATTCCATTTCTAAGGAGGAGAAGGACACCTTTTATCTGAAACCCACTTAGGAGAGCATTTCTTTATGACTAGAATGTATCATAGAAAAATTCCTTTTCAAGACCACAAACAAATTCTACAGATCAGCTTATATCATTCCTAGCATTCTCCATCTATTTCCTACATAATGCAACCATGCAGTGGATGAAATAAGATTGACAAGGCTTCCTTGACAGGATCTGTATACGTAAGGTACATGATCCTTTTGATATACCCGTGGGTACGAGATCAAGTGGTGACTTCCTTGCCCATTACTCGTGATTACACACGAGGTTAAGCAACTGGCCATAGGGTGGTGGAATGCGAGAATATCATTATTCGATCTCACAACATCATAAAGTGCACAGACCTCCTCGAGGGTGCTGGCACAATTATGAACATCCTCACTATTTAACAATACCCCACATCCTTATACAGTAAGTGGCTATTATTTGCTTTCAGAGTGCTCTCCATGACATACACTGACCTCCCCGAGGGTGCGGGCATGACAAGGAGTCCCTCGCCAAATGATTTCACTTCGAGCACGATGCATGATGCGATTAGTGAGTACAAATACAAACATAGGGTTAGCCAAACATGTTTTCAAACAAATGTGGTAGAAAATGTTCTTGCATTTAATGGTAGCATCTAATGTCAGAAGCTTGAAATTTATCCCCAGTGGATTCGCCACTATAAGGGTAGCGGCAGAAGATGAGATCTCTCTTCCCCCCTTTTTTGGGGAGGGGAAAAAAGGACTTACATTTATTTCGTCCTCTCTCCTCTCTTTCTCTTTCATGAGGGAGAGGTGTGTCATGTGTACTTATCTTGCGGGCCCCGCACCATTGTATTACTATTTGGAGATACATGGAGGCCTATTTTGCAGGAGTATAAAGTTCATTGTTCGAGATGGGGATTTGATGATGGTCCAATACGGGGATCAGGATTATGCAAAAGGGTTTGGAGTCACCACCTAAGATTATGGGCCTAGGCCTGGGGGTGGGCCCAATTCTTGAGAAAAGAGCTTAAAAGTTGGTCTGGTCCAGAGATTTAGGGTAAGTGTCAGGTTATAATTTTGGGAAGGTGTTAGATACCTAATCTACCCGGTTCAACCGATCTTCCTACTAGATGCTTAAGAACAAATGGGGTGAAAGTAAGAAATTTTGGACCAATGGGGTGGAGGGGAAATTTCTTTGGCTAATAGGGAAAAAAGTAATTATTTTGGACCAATAAGGTAAAAAGATTCCTTTTTAGACCAATGGGAGGTTACGGTGTAAGGTACGCTAGCAGGGCAGTATGGGGTACATAGGCGGGTGAGGAGGGAATCCCTTCACCAAATTGATCACCAGAATAGGGATTTCGATCGTCGACGAGGGTGTCGAGACCTTGATGGGAGTGCTGGGACTAAAGCAGGGGTATTAGAGCTTCAGCAGGGGCACTGGAGCTCTGGCATGGCTACTGGGGCTCTGGCATGGGTGCTAGGGCTCTGGCAGGGGTGTTGGAACTTGGTCGGGTATGCGTGGGGCTTGGTTAGGTATGTGCGGGCTTGGTCGGGTATATACGAGGCTTGGTCGGGTGCACACGGGGAGTGGGCAGGGGTGCAAGGCAAGGGTGGGTGCTCGCATGGGCAAGGTTTAGGCACTTAGGCTAAGGCGTGGGTGCTCGCATGGGTGGGGTTTGGGCCACTCTGGGCAAGGCGTGGGTGCTCATATGGGCAGGGTTTGGGCACTTAAGGCAAGGCATGGGTGCTCAAGTGGGTGAGGTTTGGGCACTCAAGGCAAGGCGTGGATGCTAGCATGGGCGGGGTTTGGGGCATTCAGGGTAAGGCTTGGGTGCTCGCATGGAGTAACTTCTGAGAACGATTGCGGGAGATCCAATGGTCCAATTTTGACGTACCATATATCGTTGGAATCGTGATTCTGAGTACTATAATCTGTATGGTCACCTAGGACCTAATTTCGTTGTATATGAAATGTCATAATTGGACCCTTCTTTTCTCTTGCCCGAGATTTCTGAGAATTTTGGATAAGTATAGAATGGTTCTGGGAATGGTTACCTTAGTCAATTGTCATCTCTATCGATCAAAAGTGAAAGATTGCATCCAAGATCCATAAGTCATCATAGCCAAAGGAGGGTGACAAAATTAGGTGTCTATAGAGGCTGATTCACTTCTTATTTTAGTGCAAGAGCACTCTAGGCATGATTTTGAATTTTTGCAAACACCTGGACATGGGGCAGATTTGAATATGGTCTCAGATATGAGCCAAACCCAAGTTCATGTGATGAGGAGGACATTTTTCCTGATAGGGATCTTCAACCCCTGGGTTTTTCTCAAGGTGGACGCTTGGACCTGGTTTTGCCATTGTCGCCAAGTAATGTTAATACAAGTGTGGTCTCTCCGATGACTGTCTCAAGCCTGGACAATGGTTGTATGGCTATAGTCCATTACAACCTTCTCATTCTGAGATGGAGGAGAATGATTCACAAGTTCCTTTTATTCTTGTGGTTCATTGGCAATCAAGATATGCTCAGGTGGTCACCCCAGTATCCTCTAGTCACGGGACCAGTAGGGCTCATGAGATGAGCTTATAGATGGGTTGCTTCAGAACCAAAACATTATTGTGACTACTTGTCGCACAACTAGAGGAGCTAACAAGAACTTGCAATGATGGAGTTCTTTTTTTGGAATATTAGGGGTATTGACAATGGACGTGCTCGTGCTGCTCTCCGTTCTCGTATTCGTGAGGATATGTCATTATTCGTTTTTTTGGTAGAGCCAAAAGTTGATACTGGTAGGTGCCTTGTTTCTTTGTTCGCAAACCTTGGGTATAAAAAAAATTCTACAACCATCAGGAAGATTTTATCCCAAACCTCTGGGTTATTTGCAAGGAGGGTCTTATAAGGCCTTCGATTGTGATGTTCTTTGATCAGCATATCACATTATATGTGAAAGGTGGAAGTGACCGATTTTTTATCTCCACTATGCATGTAAACTGTCTAAGGATTAATAGGGGTCAGCTATGGTCTGATCTCTGCTCTATCTTTGGTGGAAGATTACCATAAATGGTACTTGGTGATTTTAATGCGTGCTTGTTTTTTCAAGAGAAACGGGGTCCAGGGCTTCTTAATTTAAGCTTGTCTAAATATTTTTCTACTATGATGGACTCATATGGATTGAAGCTCACCTGGTCAATTAATAGAAAATATGGAAATGTTCAAGCGGTCCTCGATAGGAGCTTGTGCAATGAGGAGTGGTTGGATCATTACTCAGGAATTTCCAAAAGGGTTTTACCTCACGGTTATTCTGACCATCCTCCCATTATTATCTCGTGTGATGAGGTGCCTCATCCTACTAATATTCCTTTTTGAATGCATAGATTCTGGGAAGAGCACAATGATTTCAAGAATGTTGTGAGGGCATCGTGGGAGATCCTTGTGAGGGGTACTCCTACTTTCAGAGTGCTAAGGAAGCTAAAAAGATTAAAAGGTCCTCTAAGGGCTTGGGTTCATGATTTTTTCCTCACGTGGATCATCAGGTGGCAAGAACAAAGGTCACTTTGGAGCATATTCAGGAAGTGATGGAGGCTGATGGGTTTAGTGAAGCTCTTTATGACCAAGAACAAGTTACGAAACGAGATTATGAAACTATCATGGGCTTTTATGATAAGATTTGGGCAGAGAAATCTCGTGTCAAATGGCTGAAAGAGGGTGACCATTGCTCAAAACTCTTCCACACTTCAGCTAAGATGCATCGAGGTAGAAACACTATTCGAGAAATTCAAAATGAAGATGGAGTGGTCCATACTTCTCAATCTGTCATTGGGGAGAAGTTAGTGGATCATTTTGAAATTTTCCAATAGCATGGTAATTTTAGGGGAGTTGATAATCTTCTTTCGATTATTCTTAAGCTGGTAACCCCTGAAGATAATGATATGCTTATAAGGATCCCCACTTCAAATGATATTAAAAAAGCAGTCTTTGATTTGGACCCATCCAGTGCTCTAGGACTAGATGGCTTCCCTGGTACTCTTTTTCAACGTGGCTGGGATATTATCAGAAGGGAGGTATGTCATGCTATTAAAAGAAAATTTTATTGAAGGGGTGATCGCCAAAGGTGTAAATTGTAACTTTTTAACATTAATCCAAAGGTGGATAATGCAAGAAAATTTGGGCTATTTCGCCCTATCTACTTAGGGAATGTTTTCTTTAAAATAATTCCCAAGATTTTATCCTCATGTCTTTCTTTACTCTTGCATAAGCTGATCTCTAAAGAGCAGAGGGCATTTCAAAAAGGAAAAATCATTTTTTTCAAATATTAGAGTTGCCTCAGAGCTTAGCAATATGATGTTTTCCAAGACCTATGGAGGTAGAATGAGTCTCAAATTGGACGTTCAAAAAGCATTTGACACGGTAGAGTGTGAGTTGTTTGATATGCTTCGAAATTTTGGGTTCTCTCAGAAGTGGATTGGTTGGATTAATCATATTCCAGCATCCTCTAAGCTTTCGATTCTGGTTAATGGCAGTCCGATGGGATTCTTTGGTGTGGAAAGGGGCTTATGTCAGGGCGATCCTCTCTCCTCGATTCCTTTCATTCTAGTTATGGAAGTATTATGCAGAGGGTTGAAAGATCTTCATGATAAAGGAGTGGTGAAGGGTATTTGGGGTGGTGAAGGGTATTCCTGGCACTAGACATGTTCACACTCTTTCTCACCATCTTTATGCAAATGACTTGGTGATTTTTATGAATGTTGAGCTAAAAGGGGTTAAGAAGCTTAAAGAGTACCTAAATTCCTATCAAGCTTACTCAGGTCAGCATATTAACCTTGACAACAGCAAAATTTTTCTAGGTATGATCCAGGAAGGAGAATAAGAATTAAAGAGGTTCTTGGAATCTCAGAATGTGCTTTCCCCACTCGCTATTTAGGAGTGGATATCTTTAAAGGTCGGGTTAAAAAGGAATTTATCCTCCCTTTGGTGGATAAATTTTAAAGCTCGTCGGTCAATTTTATCGATAGCTGGAAGAGTTGAGCCAGTGAAATCGGTAATGTGTAGTATTCTTGTCCACATTTTCTCAGTTTATCTATGTCCTAGTTTGCTGATTTCATTAATGGAGAAGTGGATTCGCAATTTTCTTTGGAGTGGGGATGCGAATTCCCTTAAGGCCTTTACAATGAAATGGAGCACTCTTTGCAAGCCAAAAAAGGAAGGAGGGCTAGGGATCCATCGTTTAAAAGATATTAATCTCGCCATCCACTCTAAATTTTGTCGGTTTGTCAAGTCTGATAACTCTATGTTTGCTTCTTTTCTTTATGGAAGATTTGTAGCTACAAATGGGTCTTTTTAAAAGGGTAACATCTCGTCTTCAATCTTACTGGGGCTGAAAAAGTTTGAAATTTTGTCTGTGCATCAGAAAGGTGGATTATTAGTGATGGATCCTCAATCAATTTTTGGTATGATTGCTAGATTAATGGTAAGTGACCCTATGATACCATATCTAATGGTCAGCCTTTCTCTATTAACTTAACAACGAAAGTTTTAGATTTGATTGTAGAAGGACTTTGGGCTCTTCCTCTGGTTATTTCAGATATATGAAGGCACTTTGTGATCTTGTAAAGACCATTCTCTCCCCATGGTGGCTGTTAAAGATAATAAAGTTTGGTCGTTTTCTGAATCAGGCAAGTTCACTGTTTTCTCGACTTGGAATAGCCTTAGAGAGAAATTACTTGTCTCGGCATGGACAAAATTAGTTTGGCAAAAAGGGCTGCACCCCAGGTTGTTTCTTTTTATTAGAGGTTAGTTCATGGTAGTCTTCCAACCGATGATAAAGTATCGAAATGCAATATTCTTATGGCATCTCAATGCCATCTCCGCCAAAAAAATGTGGAATCAATTAATGGAAAATTTGATTTAAATTGTTGAAATTTTTTGAATCAAAGATGGAGCAGTTTTCCCTCTCTTGAAGGGTTATTCTCTTGGTGGAAGAGAAATGCTTAAGTGGTTTCGATTGGGAAGGTATGGTTTGTTGCAATTATTCTGATTCCACACTAGGCTACTCTGGGGCTAGTGGTGTTATTAGGGATAGAGCAATGGATCTCCAAAGTGAAGTTTTGCTGTCTATGAAGGTATGGGAACCAACTTCATGGAAGAATTCAATGCCTTCTTCTTTGGGTTGCACACCATTTCATTGATGGATGCTATGAATTTGTGGATTGAATGTGACTCGCAGGCTATGGTGAATTGCATCACCAATCAAAAAGTTCCATGGATTTTTCAGCAAAAATGATGGTTGTATTAAAGGTATTTAGATAGCATTTCATGGAGGATTTCACACTGTTGTAGAGAAGGAAACGTGGTAGTCGATAGATTGGCTAAACATGCTGCAACAACTTGGTTAACTACGAGCTAGAACTCTACGCCATCCTTTGTTTTACATGAAATAATTTGGGACTCAAATATGAGACCATGATATAGATTCTGTTAGCTAGTTTTACCTTTGATTGGGTTACCTTTCTTTTGATAGCAATGCCAAAGGTAGAGAAGTAATTGAATGGGTTTTTTCTCTCATTCTTTGTGATTGTAATTCTCCATTCATTCAATATATAATTTTCCTTACTTATAGCAAAAAAAAAAAAAAAAAAAATCCCCTCTCATCCTTGTGAATTTTATGGGAAAAAAACTTTGCCACATCCTCTACAGCAAGCGGTGAGGTGCAATGAGCATCGGATGACTGAGAGCATCTAGGCACGTGCCCCAAGGGGTTCCTAGCCACTCGATGCTCACTACATCGGTGCAGTGGTTGCAAACGATTTTCACACGTCAATCTGACATAGGAAACGTTCTAACTATGGTGTGGGTGCAAAAAAACCAAGAAGCCCCCCTTGTGTAGACTGATTATTCTCCCACATGGCCTTTCATTGGTCTGCTGGTCTGTTGTTTCCTATGCCAGAGCAAGCAGATTTCTCTCACCAATAATAAATGCTAATGAGTGGTTGTCTGAAACAAAGCAGAAGAGGTCAAAGTTTAGAAGAAAGAGTTATAAACTGAGCAATAATAAGAACGAGATAATGAGACATACTGTCATTCTTATGCCAGCCATCGAAGAAATTGCAAGATAAATTGAGATATTGCAGTTCCGAAAGGGAAGAAACAACGTAGCATTTTGGGTCTAGTTGGGTGTTTGCACGCAGGGAAAAAACTTTCTTGTATCATAAAGGGGTGAAAACATCCTCCACAGTGAGTGCGGTAGTGCGGTGAGCATTGGATGGCGGAGACAACCTCTAGGTGTGTGCCTGAATGCTCTTGGCCATCTGATGCTCACCGCAACACCTCACTCACTACAAAGAATAACCGCTCAATGATGCGTCCCGTGGTTCTATTACACTTTACCCGTTCCCATGCACAACAATTACTCCTTTCATCATTTACCCAACAAGAGAGGAGAGTATTTGACCAGTTAACGGAAGCTTTGAATTCCAAAAGACCCATCTTCTCCTCCATGCACCCCAATTGGAAATGGAGCTGAAGTACCAAACCCAGTAAAACCGAAAACCCAAAAACCAAAGGCGACTCCATTGTAACACCAGAGAGTTGAGTGATTCAGTAAAGCTTTGATGAATATAAATAATGCAGGAGGACTGGAGAAGTTTTTCAGTGGGTCCTATTGTTTGGCTTAAAAATTTTGACCAGACATCTCTGCCTCTCTTTCAAGACTTCAGAGGATTGGGGACCTGAAATTCAAAATGGTATTCTGCTGGTCATTTGAAATCAATAACTCATGACGACTTTTGGCACCTTGGGGACCCAAGATGTGGGACTGAAAACGAAACCATCTGAGGAGTTTTCCAAATCTTCTTGGTTTTGAAGGCAAGAGAATTGAAAAGCTAACACTCCACATTGATATGTGGTGTCTGAAGTCTCTGGCAGAGTTTGAACGAATGCAGAAGCAGCTTGCACTGTCCCTCTTGAAGAACAGCGAAGCAACCAAATCCTTGATGCATTTAAAGAGTCTCCACGTCTACTTGATAAGAACTGGGCTGCACCAGAGCAACTTTGCAATAGGAAACTTCGTGGCACACTGCGCCCATGTGGGTGCAATGAGTTTTGCAAACCAAGTGTTCACTCAAATGCTCGAACCCAACTCCTTCGTTTGGAACACCATGATCAGGGGATTCCAACAGAACCATGAACCCCAAAAGGCCCTTCTACTCTTTCGTTGTATGAAATTCCGAAACATTCCACCCGATTGCTTCACCTTCCCCTTCGTCATCAGGGCTTGTGCGAGTTTGCAGGATCTTCGTAAAGGACAATGCATCCATGGGCTGTTGTTTAAAATCTGCGTGGATGCAGATGTTTACATAGCGACGAGTTTAGTAGAGTTTTATGCAGCTCTTGGGCATACGAGGGTTGCTCACAAGGTGTTCGATGAAATTCCTGCTAAAGATCCAGTGTCTTGGACGACCATCATGGCCGCTTATGTGAACCAATGCGGTGATATGAATATAGCCCACCAAATCTTTTGTGAAATGTCAGTGAAGGATCTTGTAGCCTGGAATACCATGATCGGAGGCTTTGTGAAAATTGGGGACATGAGACTTGCTAAGGCGCTATTTGATCAAGCACCTGTCAAGGATTTGTTATTGTACAATACACTGTTAGGGGGCTATGCAAAACATGGTGAAGCTGAACTCATGCTACGGTTTTTTCATGAGATGCCTGAGAGGGATTTGGTGTCTTGGAATTCAGTCATTGGGGGCCTTGTACAGAGTAAGAAGATTAATGAAGCTATGGTATTATTTCACCAGATGCAAATAGAAGATCTGAAGCCTAATGAGGTGACACTTGTGGGTGTTCTTTCTGCTTGTGCTCAAGTAGGGGCATTGGATACTGGGAGGTGGATTCATTCCTATATTGACAGGAATGGTTTTGGCTTGAATCTCTTGGTTGGGACTGCCTTAGTTGACATGTATTCTAAATGTGGGTCTTTAGAGGGTGCACAACTTGTTTTTGAAAGAATGTTGGAAAGAGATGTTGTGGCCTGGAATGCAATGATCATGGGATTTTCTATGAATGGGCAAAGTAGAAAGGCATTGGAGTTATTCTATCAAATGAGAAGTGGAAATGTGAAGCCCAATGAAGTTACAATGATTGGGGTATTGTGTGCATGCACTCATGCAGGATTGGTAGATGAAGGACAAAAATGGTTTTATGCTATGCACCATGAACTTGGTATTGCCTCCAAGATTGAGCACTATGGATGCATGGTTGACCTGCTTGGTCGTGCAGGCTTGTTGAAGGAAGCTTATGAATTCATCCAAGCTATGCCTCTTATTCCACATGCTGGGGTTTGGGGTGCCCTACTTGGTGCATGCAAGATGCATGGCAATGTTGAGCTTGCAGAACATGCCATCAAACACTTGATTGAACTTGACGCTGAAGATGGGGGTTACTTGGCAATCATGTCTAATATATATGCTAATGCTGGTAGATGGAATGATGTTGTGAAGGTGAGGGAGTTGATGAAAGAGAAAGGATCTTCGAAACTGCGTGGATGTAGTTCTATTGAGATAGACGGTGAGATTCATGAGTTCGGTGTAGAGGAGAATATCCACCCTCGAGCCAAGGAAATTTACAAAATGATAGATGAGATGTCCGAGCAGTTGAGGATCGCAGGCCACGTAGCCAGCACAAATGAAGTGTTCTTTGATGTGGAAGAGGAAGAGAAGGAGAAGGCACTATTTTTCCATAGTGAGAAGTTGGCAATTGCCTTCGGACTTATTGCCACTAAAAAAGGGGTTACCATACGCATTGTGAAGAACTTGCGGGTCTGTGTTGACTGCCACTCTGCCATAAAGATCATTTCGAGTATTTTTGATAGAGAGATAGTGGTCAGGGATAGAAGCCGATTCCACCATTTCAAGGACGGTTCATGTTCTTGTGGGGATTATTGGTGACTCCTTTTAACTCGTATTCACATGGTAATGGTTCAGATTGAATCCTATTCCGATGAATGATACAATCCCATCTGCGACTTCAAATATAAGAAGCAGAAGCTACATCTTAGATTTAATGGTCTGGACATTATCAAAGAAAGGAGAAGCTTTGAATACTAGATTTGAAAACTAATCAAATGTTTACATGGTATACAAAAGAAAGCATATATAGTAAATGAAAGGGTATTATTTGTCTGTAGATACATTAATTTCATGACATAGGAGTTCCCTATTGTTTCTTCAATGACCTAAGATACATCCTACAATGCAAGATTTATGGTTTAGTCTCCACGTCCTCTCAGCAGAATTTTGAGTAGATTTCAGTAGGTGCAGCATAAATGATCAGGCTCCATGGATAGTCCGTGCTCCTCCAGCTTCCAGAATCAGGAGGGGCATTAGGCTTGAGTCAAGGTTCATAGCAACAGGCAGCCCCCCGATAGGCACGGGTTTTCCTTGCACTCATGGTCGTGAAGTTGGCATTCTGGCGGCCAGTACATCTCCATTCAGTCGTGGAATAAATATAGGGGATTACTTCTAATCTGCCTTGAATCGATCAGCTTTAAGACAAGATTTTGATGGGTGAAAAAATGTAGCGCTTTTCTTTTTGAAGATATACTCAAGTGCCAAAGGCGAACAGGGCTTTCGTTGGAAGCAACACCTGAAAGGGTTAGCTTCTAGCGGTTACTTTTTAGCCTGTAGGCTTTTTGGGCTGGAAGGAGGCAAGCAAATGAACGGAGGCATTACAGGCCGACCACAAGAAGCAAAGCCCCAACTAACTTGAATGGGACTCGACAAGTTGCTTATCGAAGAAGGCCAGCAACTACTTTAGTTTACCAAGAAAATAACACCACCACTTGTGTTCATATGATTCTCCATGTACTAAAGGTTTTTCTTTCTCCACAAATACAAAAAGAGAAGAATGTTTAGGGACTGCGGTTCTGACATAGATGGGCAATTTGCCCCACATCCATAAAACAGAGAGAGAGAGAGAGAAAGATAGAGAGAGAGAGAGAGAGAGAGAGAGAGAGAGAGAGAGAGAGAGAGAGAGAGAGAGAGAGAGAGAGAGAGAAAGAGATTTTGTTTGGAAGACTTCATAGGAAGGGAAGAAGGCTGGAGAGCAATCAAGCAACCCAGAAAAATTGCATTCCACCCCTTGGTTTGAGACATAGGAAGAAAATCCTGAATTTTAATAGTTTTAACATAATGGATGAAATGACCACTACAACTCCCATTTATAACTTTTAAAGCTGTTAGCCAGAGGTAATTGTTGCCCAATGATGAAAGGAACATCAAAACCATAGTCACACCAGGATTTTCCCTTCTTTCTTTTCTCTCTCACTCTGTTCTCTTCTTCCTCTTCACAGGTTCTGGTTGTCCAGGTTTTGCCACAAACCTAAATTAAAACGATATCCTCTAAGGAAATTTCTAGTAGTGGAATTCAAGATCTAATTATTAGAAATATGAAACAAAGATATAATCTTACTTCCCCCGACATTTACATGTGAATCACTCCAATTATATTTAATATTTAAGAAAATAATTATATACAACAATTGTTACAAGAACATTTGTTCGATGAGACGTTGTCCAGCCGTCCAGGTGGAATATTGTTTAATCAGGTTGAGGTGTTTTCAGATTACTTGAACATGCCGTCTCTGGGTCAAACAACTAACCAACGTCATGGACATAAGATCAAGATATGGTCTTTGAATTTGATGGGTTCTATGACAATTTTACCCTCTCCCGATGAAGAAGATCCTAGCACGGCAATGGCTATTGTTGGTAATGTACCTGCTACATCCGGATCTGGATTGGACAGTGTGATATGTGTTTTAATGGTCTTGGATCGTGATCCACATAATGGTGTTATACCATCTTTCGCTGACATTTTTAATGTCATCTGTGGTGATGGTCAGTATCATGGGTCTTCTAGAGCTAATGTGTTCTTAAAACCTGATGTAGTTCGGAGATTTAAAGTTCTGATGAGATACGAGACACCTGTTAGACGCAGCCCGAAAATGTCAGCTATTCCAATGTCAATGTCTTTCAAGAGATTCATGAAGTTAGTGGTAAGTTGGGGTCTGTAATTACCTATTTTTGAAATTCAGGTGGTTTTACGACTGGTGCGTATAATAATTGTAAACATAACATGTTATTGTTGTGCGTTGTTTGGGAGTCATTTGATTCTTGTAGTCTTGTGTTAAATGTAAACAGTCGGATGAGATCTTTCCATGAATAAACAAAGAAGATCATCTTGAAATGAAAATATTTCTTATTTTATTCATTACAATAATAAGCATTGCATTATTTCCCTGTTCGTTTACTACAATCTGGTTTAGTCATTGATGGCTTCGTTGTCTTTGATATTGTTGTGACTGGACTTGTAGACTCAGGATGGTCATTTGAGTCAATGAATCATTTGATCGGCTTGTAGTGACTCATTGAACTCCGTGGTGCCATTTCTAATTAAGTCGCTGAGGACCCAGGTACTGTCGAGATGGTGGCTCTAATATGTGCGACTGACATGCTTGACGAACCATAGCATTGGGCTAGTAATGGTGTTGCTAACTTACAGTGCCAAACATCGACTTGGTTAGTATCGAATTGGTTCGAACGAAGTCGGATTATCGGTGTTCGAACCTCCTAAACTTCTGCTGTCTTCGATGTTCTGAACTTGATGAACACTTTCATCTTTCCGTACCTATAATCTGATTTCATATTGGTGTTTTCGATCTAGTGTGTGATGAACCATGGACATGTGGAGTTCTGGACATATGCCCATGATGAACTGAAATATGTCATTTCTACTGGACAGCCAATTGGAAATGCGAACTTGGCTTGTTTTCTGTAGTCTCTGACTAGTCTGTGTCGTAGACTATTACTCTGACTGTACCCAAACTATTAATCGGACATTAGGGGTTATATGTGATGACACAGGTATCGAGCTTGACGGATCGGTTGAGTCTGGTTTTTAAGGTCGCAAAAAAAGGAAGTTTGATATGGATAGGTTGTGGTTCAGAAGAAGCTGTTGGTTGGAGTATTGCTGTGGAAAAATTAGAACACTCTGGGATTTCAGATTCAGAAGACATTATGTAACCCTAACAGAATAATATAGCTCTATGGTGGGTAGCGTAGTGAAAGGTTTGCAAAATTAAAGGAGAGAGAAGTAAATCATGGTGTGTGGATGAATGGAGAGATTAATTGAAAGTCAGAGAAGAAGAAGCTTGATGTTTGTCGGGTAAGGAGACAAGTGCTCTGAAAATGTTCTTTTCTTCTGCCTGGAACCCATTGATCCAAATGATGAAGAACTCTAGGTCCTGACAGTACCAAGATGTTAATTCTCTGAGAATAACTCTAAAACCGTTTCGACTCAACAACCGCAACAAAATCAAAGAGTCCGCGTCGTCTATGATGCATAGAGGTGCATCAGTCCACACAACTATTTTATAGTACCCAACTCACACCAATGGCATTATCGAAATTATGGCACTCACACCATGGGTATTTTGGTCATTATTTTACTACTATTCACCTTTGCATCGGGTTTTGTAGAGAAAAAGTTGTTACGATAAATCGTAACCGTTGTGTCCGGCAAGCATCTTCGATCCTAGCCATCCACATGGCACGGAAGCGTTGTTCAAAAGAAGAGGCTTTGTCTCTGATTCAAGCTTTGTTCAATTCAAGACCACCGTTTTTCATCAGAGTTGCAGCAGAACTACACAAAGATGGGGAACCTCATCTCCACTGTCTACTTCAATTCTTTTACAAGTTCCAAAAAACAAACTATGTGTTTTAATGGTCTTGGATCATGATCTGCACGTGTTATACCATATTTCACTGACATTTTTAACATCATCGGTGGTGATGGTCAGTATCATGGGTCTTCTAGAGCTAATGTGTTCTTAAAACCTGATGTAGTTGGGAGATTTAAAGTTCTGATGAGATACAAGACACCTGTTAGGCATAGCCCAAAAATGTCAGTTATTCCTATATCAATTTCTTTCAAGAGATTCATGAAGTTTGGTGGTAAGTTGGGGTCTATAATTACCTATTTCCGCAATTCAGGTGGTGTTACGACTGGTGCGTATAATAATTGTAAACGTAACGCGTTATTGTTGTACGTTGTTTGGGAGTCATCTAATTCTTGTAGTCTTGTGTTAAATGTAAAAAGTCGGATGAGATATTTCCATGAATAAACGGAGAAGATCAACTTGAAATGAAAATATTTATTATTTTATTCATTAAAATAATAAGCATTACATTATTTGTCACACCCCATTCCTAGTAGACCCAACTTACCATTAGGAATACCGGTGGTGTGAGTAAGACACGTATCTGTCTTACAAACCTATCAGGATCTCTGATAGCAGTACCTTAACATTTTCACAATCTCACATCACAAACCAACATAGGCAGCGGAATTAGAGCATAGTAGCAGAATCATAAATAAAATGGGGAAAACATCTAACGGTAATATAATAGTGATAACCGAATTATTCTGTTACATTCATCCATGACGTATAATATAATCTCAAAAATAATATAAAATCCACGGTTATACCCTAAAGTATCAAAATATGATGTAAAATCTCATGGTGCGGCGTAAGCACAGTGGTCGCAAGCACAATCCTGATCGTGCTCTCCCGCTTTAGGCATCCACCAGTCGCTCACACCATACTTCGACCTAGAAGATACTAGGTCACCATCCATTGGCTCTATGGTACCTACATGATCATCTAAAAAAGGGTGTATGCATGGGGTGAGCTTTCCACCTCGCTCAGTGAGGGGTGGGGTCAAGCACATCCAAGCAAGACAATAGCAGTAATAATTTAAGATGCATGTTTACAGAAATTAAACATATAGTCTATGATGCTCGTGATGTAGTTCATTTATTTATTATCCACCTAACAATACAAAATAAGTCTAGTAAATGCTACTTTGGTGCATTAGGTTGTATCCCTTATCTCATAAATGACATCGACTATGCAGCGATACAAACCCTAGCCGTGATTAGAAGCTTGTCGGTCCCTGTATGCATCCATGGGTCACCCAAAAAACCACTGATAACCCCCTCCTGGCAGTCATGGCACCGGTAACACATTAGCCATGCTGGACAAGATTTCACCTCCAGCAACAATCACATCGTACCGCAGGAGTGGCACTTCGGAAAGGCACATCAAACATACCATAATGGGTTATCAAACACCTCAACCCTTGTTGGTAAGGGTGCATAGCATAGGGAGTGATACCTAACCATATATATGCTATATGCCTTCATAATGATACAATTAGTATGGATTACATGATACTGGAGTGACCTCGGCCACAAAATGTAATCCATCTCCAAATACAATCCCGGGGTACACGATACCAGTGAGACCTTGGCCACAAGGTGTAACCCACGACCATTTTTCCAATCTAGCATGCAAATAGCAGTTGAGTATGGACTATGCAACATCGCCAAGACCTTGGCCACAAAGCGTATCCATTTCCAAATGCAATCTTGGGGTACACAATACCAGAGAGACCTTGGCCACAAAGTGTAACCTGCGACTACAACTAACTCTAATGCATATATTCAATGTATGAATGCAACATACATACGACAATCACGGCACCAGTACCACCTCGACCACGTCGGATTCCGTCTCACACCCAACCAAACACACAGCAATCACGGCACCGGTACCACCTCAGCCACATTGGATCCCATCATACATTTCCATACAAGGCATATCAAAATCGTAAAATGACAAGGTAGCATATCGTAATCGTATTTGAATGGTTATAATTAAACACATAATTCTAAACATGTGTGCAATTTAATGATAATAAACATTTTAGAAATAAACACAGTCCATCCCTCACATGTTTTACGATCGGGTGTGTTTGGGTTCAAATACGACCACCGATCGATCAATTCAATTCTGGCTTCGGGGCATGTGCATGTCACTGTCCTAGACACAAGGGAATCATACATCAGTATGTCAAAAACATCAGGAGGGACCCACACATGTCACCCCCAAAGGGTACGAACACTGTTCCTAAGTGACAGAAACAACCATCAGAAACAGGGCATTTCCACCAAAAATATCAGTCCTATTTTCTGTGGAGATGACAAAAAGCACATAAGGCTCCATGTCCACTGGAAATATGCCACAAAAAATAGACCCAATGGATCTAGTGGGCTGTTTCCGGTGGTGGTTCAAGGCAGTCCAACTATTTTAGGGCTTTTCGGCTCGGGCCCGATCACCGGGATTTGTTCCATGGAGTTTATAGGGGATGTTCCTAGCATCATTCTAAGCCAAGAAAATTCCAATTCCACCAAGCCGTTTGGGAGATACGTTGATAGAATGATCGAAACCTTAGTTCGTCTTTTGGCATTACATGTTATTGGAGCTCACTGGGCTTGGTTCGAGCTCGGTAACAACACCAGGAGGGTAGAACACTCATCCTACAACATTAACATGGTTTGTACATCAAGATTCCATCTATACCTAGCTTTGTCTAGGTCAAAATGAAGAGAGAGAGTGGTATGGGAGGATGTACTTACCTCCGGCAACGATTCCAACAACAAGGCAGTAGCCAGCACCAAGGTAGGCCTCTAACCTTCTTTTTCTTCCTCTTCTTCTTCCTTCCTCTCCTCTTTCTCTCCTCTCCTACGTTGGGCACAAGGGAATGAGGAAATGAATCCTCATTTCCCAACTTATAACTTAAGTGGGCCTTAGGGTCTGTTTGGTTTGGACCTCTTTTGAACCAATCGGATTAAAATGAATTTTGGGGCATGAGGACCCACACATTTAGGTCCATAAAATTCCCACATCATGAGGAAGGTGTGGAGGATAATTTGGGATCATTCGGAGTCATTTACGATGAGAGTGGCGGGAACCACAGGCATCGAAACCTCGACAGTAGCCTATCAACCCACCAGAAACAGGCACCGGATCCAGGCCCAGGCTGCTTCCGATGGCTTATTTTTGGTGGTAGTTGTCTTGAAAACTTGCTATCCCAAGGTTGGTCTCATATGGGTGGTTGCCCTCGGACATGCTCAAGGCTTTTCGATAATTTTGATGCATGCCAGAATCAAGTGTGGGGAGTCGAGTCACTTATCGTCTGGGATGGGAATGTATGAATCCCCTCTAGTTAGATAGGCACGTGATACATGAACATGTGGGGTCATCCCTACCCCTCCTGCAATGCGTAGCCGTGAGCCAAAACCCGGTTGTACATCCAATCTCCGATCCGAGGCCTGTCACAAAAATTTCAAATTAGACCAGATTAGGGCACTGGTGTAACATCACCCCCACCTTACAAAAATTTCATCCTCGAAATTGAATATACCTGGAAAATCAAACAATCCAAGGTATTGCTTCATCATTTCATCTTCTCGCTCCCAGGATACTTCCTGTTCAGGGTGGTTCATCCATTTCACTTTGACGAAAGAAATAGTGTGATTGTGAAGAACATGGTCCTTCCGATCAACAATCTTCTCCGGATACTCCACGTAGCTAAAATCCTCATCCAACTCATGGGGTATGTAAGTCAAGACGTGAGTGGAGTCAGGAATGGACTTCCTTAACATAAAAACATGGAAGACATCATGTGTACCCTCTAACTCTGGTGGTAAAGCTATCTGATAAGCTACCAATCCGATCCTCTCCAGTACATCATATGGTCCCATAAACCTTGGACTAAGCTTTCCCTTCTTGCTGAACCGCATCACCCTTTAATTGAGAAGATCCATAAGAACACCTTATCTCTAACACTAAACTCCAGATACTTCCTCCTAATATCCGCATAGCTTTTCTGTTTGGACTGAGCTGCCTTGGTCCTTTCTCCGATCACATTCACCTTCTCACTAGTAGCCTGTATCAAGTCTAGGCCCAAAATATCCCACTCACAAACCTCATCCCAATAGAGTGGAGTTCGGCACTTTCTGCCATACTGTGCCTTGAATGAGGACATCCTGATGGTGGCCTAATAATTGTTGTTGTAGGAGAACTCAATAAGGGAAATGTGTTCATCCCAACTATAACTCATATCTAAGACACATGCTCGGAGTAGGTCCTCCAATGTCTAAATAGTCCTCTCCGATTGACCATCAATCTAAGGGTTAAAGGAGTGTTGAAAGCCAACTGTGTGCCCATAGCCTTTTGCACACATGTCCAGAACTTGGAAGTGAACCTAGGATCTTCATTAGAGATGACACTAACTGGTACACTATGCAACTTGATGATGTTATCGACATACAACTTGGCCAACTTGTCTATAGAAAATATGATCTTGATTGGGATAAAGTGAGATGCCTTAGTCAAGCGATCCACAACTACCCAAATGGCATCCATACCCTTCTGTGTACGGGGTAGGCCTATGACAAAGTCCATGGTAATATTCTCCCATTTTCACTCCAGAATAGGTAGGGACTGCAATAACCTATGAGGCCTCTATCTCTCAGTCTTGACTTGCTGGCATATGAGGCAACTAGACACATGCGTGGCCACCTCATTTTTCATTCCTTTCCATCAGTAGGAGCCTTTGAGGTCCTTGTACATTTTGGTGCTACAGAGATGAATGGAGTATAGAGAGCTATGTGCCTCTCTCAAAACTCTCTCAAATCACCATCATTAGGCACACACAACCTCCCTTTGAACTTGAGAATCTCGTTTTCAGTTACAAAGAAATCCGGGTCCTTTTGGGTTCCCTCCTTGCACTTTGCTATCAGCTTCTGTAACTCTGCATCAGTAACCTGAGTTGCAGTGATCCTATTCACCAGACTAGGTTGTACCACTAATGTCAATAGTGACAAGGTGACACCCTCTACTAATAGCTCAAAGTCTAGTTTCCAGGCCTCCTCTAAGAGATACTCATTGGTGGTCAGTGATGTAAGAGTCAGTGACTGGGATTTCTGACTAAGTGCATCGGCTACCACATTGGCCTTTCCTGGGTGATAGTGGATGGTACAATCATAATTCTTCATCAGCACTAACCAATGCCTCTCTCATATTGAGCTCTTTTTTACTGAAATACTTAAGGCTCTTATGGTCACTAAAGATCTCACTCTTCTCACCATATAGGTAGTGTCTCCAGATTTTAAGTGCAAAAATCATGGCTGCCAACTCCAAATCATAGGTGGGGTAGTTCTTCTCATAATCCTTCAACTGATGGGATGCATAAGAAATGACTTTCCCATGCTGCATCAATACACAACCCAATCCCAGCTTGGAGGCATCAATATAAACAACCATACCACCTGTACCGGTCGGGATAGTCAAAGCTGGAGCTGATACCAACTTTTACCTTAGCTCCTTGAAGCTCTTCTCACAAGCATCAGACCGCTCAAATTTTACACCCTTTCGTGTGAGTGGGGTCATCAGCGTGGCAATGCGGGAGAAGTTCTCGATAAACCTCTTGTAGTATTCAACCTATCCCAGAAAACTACGTATGTCTGCTACATTCTTGGGAGTCTCCCATTGTAGAATTGCCTTCACCTTGCTTGGGTCAACCTCTATAACCTTGTCTGAAACAATGTGGCCTAGGAATGCCACCTGTGACAATCAAAACTCGCACTTTCTGAATTTGGCATAGAGTTGCTTCTCTCTCAGCCGTTACAGTATTAATCTCAGGTGAACAGCATGTTCTTCTGCACATAACACACTGGCTCTATATGCAGACAACCAGTCCATTCCTAAAATCATGTCAAAGTTGGTTATATCTAACTCGATCAAGTGAGCATTCAACTCATGATCACCTATGGTCACTGGACAAGGCTCATAATCATAGTTCAAACCCACCACACTTCCTATATGGGTGCTCACAGCCAAACATTGAGTCAGTCCTTTAGGTGGAATTCTCATCTACTTTGCAAATGCCGTGAATGCGAGGCTCCTGAGTCAAATAACACATGTGCAGGCAATAATGATATCAATAATGTACCTGTCACTACACGGGGTGCAGCCTCAGCATCTTCTGTAGTCATAGCTAACACTCTGCCCTGTGGTCGCTGGCCCAATAGGGGTTGTGCTGGTATAAGGGATGAATATGTCTACCGGGGCCTAGGTGGCATAGTGTAGGGTGCCTCACCTATCCTTCGGTGGGGGCATGTCCTCACTATGTGGCCTGGCTAATCATAATGAAAGCATCTCAGGCTCGGTCCCATAGACTAAGACACAACACTAAGTCAAGAGGACTGAGAAGTCTGACTAGCTTCAGGCTTCCTGAATTGCATTGAAGTTGGGTTGCCATAAGGCACTCAAAAGGTTTGCTGCCTCCCCTAGAATCAGTAGATCCCATTGGCCTTTTTCCCATTCCTTGCCAAGCCGTATAGTTATCTCTATGCCGGTCTTCAATAGACTTTGCCACTTGGACCACCTCAGCATAGGTTTGCAGTTTCAACCCGACAATTGTTGACCTAATACCTAGCCTTAAACCTTTCTCAAACTTCTTTGCTTTAGCTCTATCGCCTCTAAGATGCTCAGGAGAAAAATGGAATAGCTTCTCAAACCGTTGCTGATACTCAAGCATAGACCAAGAACCTTGAACCAACTGAGAGAACTCACTCTCTCTCCTATCCCCAAAGCTTTTTGGAAAATAGTTCTCAAAGACGGCCCTTTGAAGTCTACCCAAGTAGGATTTGGGTTACTAGCCCTCAGAATAGGGTCGGTGGCACTCCACCAATCATCCACTTCATTCTGTAACTGATAGGCCACATATAAAATTTTTTGCTCATCAGTGCAGCCCATTAGTCTAAAAACCTTCTCCATCCCACCAATCCATCTTGATGGGTATAACGGGTCTCGGCCCACCTTGGAGAAGCATGGGGGCCTAAGCCATTGAAACTTCTCAATCATTTTTTTCAAGTCTATCCAGCCCTCTACATAGGCTTGAGCTTATTCTGGCATTGGGTCTTGCACATGCCCAAGCACTTATGCCTCACCAGATGTTTGAAGGGTAGCTGATCTAGCGGGTATTGGAATGGGTGCCGATGGAGTAGGAGGTGCGGGCGGTGCATTACGGGCTTCCATTGCCGGTTGGATTCTATTATCGATCCTGGTCATAAATTGGTTTTGTCTTTCTTCCACTTTCCACATCATGTTATTCATGATGGACGCCACATCCTGGGCTGTTAGTATAGGCGGAGCTGGATGTGCATTGTGGGGTCTACCTCGATTCTGTAAGGGAAGCGGGAGGTGACGGGCGTGATTGGGATCGGGATCGGGATCGGGTGTTCTAGCGTGACATGATTCCTGTGAAGGAATCCGATTAGTGCATATGCATAAACAAGGTTGCTTGTAATTGGAACACATGTATGCATAGTGGGTCCCACACGTATACAATAGGAAAAATTAGGGTTAGGACATGCATAAGTGGGGTCCACACATATTAAGATCCGATCGCACACGCATCCCAAAGGGGTACCCCATTAAAGTAACCAAATAAAATCTTAGATTTTGAAAATAAAAATGATTTATTTTTCCAAAATGTCCACAGGAAATAGGAGGTCATATCACCAAAAATATGGTTTAATTCACCAAAAATATTAGTGTTATTTCCGATGAACTAAATAGAGAGCTCAATTGGACTTATTATTTCACCGGAAACAGACACCGGATTCATGCCCTGTGTTTCCGGTGGGCTGTTTCCGGTGGATTCAACACGTTTATATATATGCTCAGGTCTTGGTTCTTTTGCACAAAACCCCATTTTCTCTTGTGGGAAAGGTGTGGAAATAGACAATAAGTATTTTGCTACCCATTCCCTACCTTCCTCTCTCTATTTCGCAATCGATCGATGCCGCATTCACATCCAAGGTATGTTTCTCCTCTCTATAACCTAGTTTTTATGATTTTCTTCTCTGTGAGTTTTGCATTCAGCCATTTAATTAGGTTTTCCATTCCAAATCCTTAGAAATCATCTTGCAACAATGTCTGGACGCTGTGTACGTACCCGACGTGTTCTTATACAAGAGGACCAAGACGCTGCCGATCAGTTCAACCCAATCCTGTTCAGCTCTATGGTTGAGCGAGATCGTTGGGAATTCTTTGAGTGCCACAACGTAGACCTGGAAGTCTATGTGAGGATCAACAACTTCCGTGCGTTCCATCTTCTTCAACGGTTTAAGGAGATCGGGTGGTACCACATCCTAAAACCCAACAAATACTACTACCTAACTTTTGTCAGGCTATTCTACTCTAACATGGAATGCATGAACTGGGGTACCAAAGAGATGCGGATCACCTCTTATGTAAAGGGGGTGGAAATCTCCTTCGACATGGGGCATGTTACACCCGTGCCCTAATCCGATATAATTTGAAACTATTGTGACAAGCCTCGGATTAGAGATCGAAAGTACGATGGGGTTTTGCCTCGCAACTATGCATTACTGAAGGGGTAGGGATGACCCCACATGTTCGTGCATTGCATGCCTATCTAACTGGAGGGGTTCATACCTTTCGATCCCATACGGTAAGCTACCCGACTCCCCACACTTGATTTTTGGCACACGTTATAATTACCGAAAGGCCTTGACCATGTCCGAGGGTAGCCACTCGTGCGAGGCCAACCATAGGACAGCAAACTGTCAAAATAGTAGGCTGTCTTGACCACCAGAAACAAGCCATCGAAGCAGCCTGGGCATGAATCCGGTGCCTATTTTCAATGGGTACACTGGCTGCAGTCGAGGTTCCGATGCCCGTGGGTCACGTCACTCACATTGTAAATGGTTTTAAATGATCCCAAATCATCCTCCACACCTTCCTCTTGATGTGAACACCTTATGGACCTAAATGTGTGGATTCTCATGTCCCGAAACTCATTTTAACCCGATTGGTTCAAAAGAGGCCCAAACCAAACAGACCCTTAGGCCCAACTTAAGTTATAAGTTGGGAAATGAGGATTAATTTCCTCATTTACCTTGTGCCCAACATAGGAGAGGAGAGAAAAAGGAGAGGAAGAAGAAGAAGACGAAGGAGAAGGGGAATGAAGGCCGACCTTGGTGCCAACTACCGCCTTGTTGCCGAAATCACCACCGGAGGTAAGTACAACCTCCCATGCCACTCTCTCTCTTCATTTTAACCTAGACAAAGCTAGGAATGGATGGAATCTTGGTGTACACACCATTTTAGGGTTGTATGATGGGTGTTCTACCCTCCCAGTGTTGTTACCGAGCTCGAACCAAGCCCGGTGAGCTCCGTAACATGTAATGCCAAAAGACCAACTAGGGTTTTGATCGTTTGATCGACGTGTCTCCCAAACGGCTTGGTGGAAATAAAATTTTCTTGGATGAGAATGATGCTAGAAAAATCCCTTATAAACTCCATGGAATAAATCCCGGCAATTGGGCCCAAGCCGAAAGCCCTAATTCGAGTTGGACCTTTTTGTGTCCACTGGAAATATGGAACAGGAAGTACTGTAGCTGTTTTTGGTGGGTTGTTTTTGATGGACAAATGAGCCTAATGTTCTCTCTGTCACCTCTACCGAAAACAAGAGAAATGCCCTGTTTTCGGTGGGTGTTTCCGGTGACAGTACTGTCACCTAAGAACTGTGTCTGTACCCTTTGGGGGTGACCTGTGTGGGTCCCTCCTGATGTTTTTGACCCGTACTAATGTACGATTCCCTTGTGTCTAGGGCAGTGATGCGCACGTGCCCTAAAACCAAAATTAAATTGATCGATCGGTGGCCGTACTTGAACCCAAACACAATTGACCGTAAAATAGGTGAGGGATGGACTGTGTTTATTTTTTTCAATGTTTACTATTTATTAAATTGCTCACATGCTTAGAATTATATGTTTAATTGAAATTTTTATTTTACGATCATGATATGAATTGTATGGAAATGTATGACGGGATCCGATGTGGCCGAGGTGGTACCGGTACTATGATCGCAGTGTGTTTGGATGTGTGTGTGTGTGTGAGACGGGATCCAGCGTGGCTGAGGTGGTACCGGTGCCTTGATTTTCATATGTATATTGCATTCATACATTGATTATGTGCATTAGAGTTAGTTGCGGTTGCGGATTACACTTTGTGGCCAAGGTCTCACTGGTATCGTGTACCCCAGGACTGCATTTGGAAATGGATATGCTTTATGGCCGAGGTCTTGCCAGTGTTACGTAGTTCATACTCAAATGCTATTTGCATGATAGATTAGGTAAACATTCTCGAGTTACACTTTGTGGTTAAGGTCTCTCTGGTATCATGTACCCCAGACTGTATTAGAAGATGGATTACACTTTATGGCCGAAGTCTCTTCAGTATCGTCTAATCCATACTAACTGTATCATTATGAAGGCATATAGTATATATGTGGTTAGGTATCACTCCCTATGCTACGCACGCTTTCCAACAGGGGTTGAGGTGTTGGATAACCCATTGTGGTATGTTTGATGAGCCTTCCCGAAGTACCACTCCCACGGTATGATGTGATTGTTGCTGGAGGCAGAAACCTGTCAGGTGTGGCCGATGTGTTCCGGTACTGTGGTTGCCAGGAGGGGGTTATCAGGGGTTTACTGGGTGACCCATTGATGCATATTGAGACCATCAGGCTTCTAATCATGGCTAGGGTTTGTATCGTTGCGTAGTCGATGTCATTTTCGAGACTAGGGATACAGCCTAATGCGTCGTAGTAGCATTTACCAGACTTAGTTTGTATTGTTAGGTGGATAATAAATAAATGAACTGCATCACGAGCATTATGGACTATGTATTTAATTTTTGCAATTATGCATCATAAATTATTACTGCTATTGTCTTGCTTGGATGTGCTTGACCCCACCCCTCACTGAGCAAGTAGGAAAGCTCACCCCACGTAAACATCCCTTTTTAGATGATGATGTAGGTACTGTGGTGCCCATGGTGGGTGACCCAATATCTTCTGGATTGGAGTATGATGTGAGTGACTGGTGGATGCCAGGAGTGGAGGAGCACGATCAGGACTGTGCTTGCGATCACTGTGCTTACGCCTCACCGTGAGATTGTACATCACCTTTTAATACTTTTGGCTATAACTGTGGATTGTATATATATTCTTGAGATTATATTATATGTCATGGATGAATGTAACAAAATAACTCGGTTATTGCTATTATATTACCATTAGATGTTTCCCCATTTTATTTGTAATTTCGCTACTGTACTCTGATTCCACTGCTTCTATTGGTTTGTGTTGTGAGATTGTGAAAGTGTTAAGATACTGCTATTAGAGATCCTGGTAGGTTTGTAAGATAGGTATGTGTCTTACTCACACCACCAGTATTCCTAATGGTAAGTTGGGTCTGCTGGGAGTGGGGTGGGACAGCTGTGGTATCAAAGCGTGAAGCTCTGCCTTAACTCACAATCTCGACTAAACCATGATTTTGGGAAAATTATGATTTAAATAAAAATCTCAAGACAATAATAACAGCAATTTCACACTAGGAGACAAGTATAGGTGTTAAAGCCATTTCATTACAATAAAGAACTTGAATACACAGCTTACACTTTTTATAAAAATTAAAGTACTGAAAGCAGGAAATCCTAACTAGCCTAAGTCTAGGAAATTAAACAACTGAAGCAAATGACATAATGTAAAAGTTCAACTAAACCTAAAAACATCAAACTCAAATAAAAACATGAAAATGGAAATCCTAAAAGGTATAGTGGCAAGCATGCCAATACTCTTGTTGCTTCTGCTGCTGGTGGTTCTGTTCTTGGCCTTGAGCCTGATTCGGACCATGTGTTCCTGGAGGAGGCACCAGAATGCTGAGGTGGAAGACCATCACCTGCATCTGTGCCTCTAGGGAGGCCACTCTATTGTCCATAAGACAATAGGTCATTTCCATACTCCTCACCCATAGTGGTATCCAGACGGGCCATAACGTCATTGAGACTGTAGGGCCTCTCACCCCTAGTACTCTGGGATGTATAAGCTGCCATCGAACCCATAGCCTGGGGATCAGGTGGTGGAGCCCCACCAACCCCAGTAGCTTCTCCTCTTGCCTCATCGACACTGCCACCCTCTACCTCTATAGGCTGCTGACCCTCGCCTGGAATAGGTGTCACCTCCCTTAGATCTATGGTCATTTTCCTCAAAGAGTCTTAGTTGAAGTCTGTGACCTCTTCACCCAAGTGTGCCTCGCCCTCTAAGTCCACCCCAAAGCAGCGGAAGATGTCAGTCAATATCCTCCCGTAGCATAGGTTCCCTACTTGGTGATCCTGCCCTTCAGACCGAATTACTATAGTCCACATTAGGAGGTAAGGCAGGTGTATCTGTGCCCCCATGTACACGTAGTATTTCACATAGGCTTGCAGGGCAAATACCTCATTATAATGTTCACAGGTGGGGAGGACATTTAGCTGAATCGCACGGCAAACAACCTTTGGAGTGGCAAAGTAGTTGACTAAACGGTTCCATCTGTGGCTTCCTTGGTCAGCATGTCATTGATCTCCTGGAAGGTGTCAAGACTCTAAACGGGCAGTACACTAGATCACCTGCATTGCTGATCATCAAAATATTTACCAGTTGCCCCATGTCAAAGGAGATCTCCGCCCCCTTCACATAGGAGGTGATCCGCATCTCTTTCGTACCCCGATTCACGCATTCTATGTTGGATTAGAATAGCCTGACCAGAGTGGGGTAGTAGTATCGGTTGGGTTTTAGAATGTGGTACCACCCGATATCCTTAAACCATTGACGAAGACGGAATGCACGGAAGTTGTTGGTCCTCACATAGAATCCTGGGTCGACAATGTGACGTTCAAAGAACTCCCAACGGTCTCACTCAACCACAGAGCGGAACAGGATTAGGTTGAACTGCTCGGTGGCATCTTGCTCCTCTTGTATAAGGGCACGTCGGGTACATACAGGGCATCCAGACATTGTTACAAAATGATCCTTAAGGATTTGGAATGGAAAAAGTAGTTAAATGGTTGCGTGCAAAACTCACAGAGAAGAAAATCACAAAAACTACGTTTCAAAGAGAAAAAACATACCTTGGATGCGAATGTGGCTCCAATCGATCGTGAAATAGCACGAGGAAGGTAGGGAATGGGTAGCAGAAGGCTCCTTAGCTGTTTCCACACCTTTCTCATAAGAGCAAATAGGGTTTTGTGTGAATAACCCAAGGCCCAAGCCTATTTATGGCCGACTTGGTGCCACCAGAAACAAGTCATCAGAAACACTGGGCATGCTTCCGATGCCTGTTTCGATGAAAGGGAAAAATTGGTTTTAGCCTCTGTTTTGCTCACTAGAAATACCACTGATATTTTCAGTGGATTAATCCATATTTTTTGTGGTTTGACTCCCTGTTTTCGGTGGATTCAATTAAAAAATAAATCATGTTAAATTTTCAAACCTAAGTTTTTATTTGGGTCCTTGATGGTGTGCCTCTTTGGGATGTGTGCATGATCGGATCTTAATATGTGTGGATCCCACTTATACATGCCCTAACCTTAATTTTGACTGTGGTATACGTGTGGGATCCACTGTGTATGCATGTGTTCTAATTACATACAACCTTGTTTATGCATGTGTACTATCGGATTTCTTCACAGGAATCATGTCACGTCAAAACATTTGATCCTGATTCCGATCCCGATCCAGATCCCAATCACGCTCGTCACCTCTAGCTTCCCCTACACGGAATTGGGGTAGACCCCACAATACACCTTCGGCCCTACCTATACTTACGGCCTAGGATGTGGCACCCATTATGAATAACATGATGCAGGAAGTGGAAGAAAGACAAAATCAGTTTATGGCCAGGATCGATAATAGAATCCAAGCGACAATGGAGGCTCGTAATATGCCGCCCGCACCTCCTACTCCACCGGCACCCATTCCAATACCCATTGGATTGGCTACCCTTTAAACATCTGGTGGGGCACAGGTGCATGGGTATGTGCAAGATCCGATGCCGGAATAAGCTCAAGCCCATGTAGAGGGTTAGACAGATTTGACAAAAATGATGGAGAAGTTTCAACGGATTAGGCCCCCATGTTTCTCCAAGGTGGGACAAGACTCATTGTATCCATCAGGATGGATTGGTGGGATGGAGAAGGATTTTAGACTGATGGGCTACACCAATGAGCAAGAAAATTTATGTGCGGGCTATCAATTACAGAATGAAGCAGATGATTGGTGGAGTGCCACCGAGCCTATTCTGAGGGCTAGTAACCCGAGCCCTACTTGGGAAGATTTCAAAGGGGCCTTCTTTGAGAACTATTTTCTGAAAAGCTTTTGGGATAGGAGAGAGAGTGAGTTCTCTCAGTTGATTCAAGGCCCCCGGTCGGTGCTCAAGTATTAGCAACGCTTTGAGGAGCTATTCCATTTTGCTCCTGAGCATCTGAGAGGGGATAGAGCCAAGGCAAAGAAGTTTAAGAAAGGGTTGAGGCCAAGTATTGGTTCAACCATTGTGGGGTTGAAACTGCAAACCTATGCTGAGGTGGTCCAAGTGGCCAAGTCAATTGAAGATCAGCATAGGGATAACTACACGGCTCAACAATAAATGGGAAAGAGACCGATGGGATCTGCTGATTCTAGGGGAGGCAGTAAACCTTTTCGAGTGCCCTATGCCAACCCAACTCTAATATAGTATAGGAGGCCTGATGCTAGTCAGACTTCCCAGTCCTCCTAATCTAGTGCAGTATCCCAGTCTTCGGGATCGGGCCCAAGATGTTTTCATTGTGATCAACTGGGCCACATGGCGAGGACTTGTCCCCACTAAAGGCCAGGTGATGCACCCTACGCTATGCCACCTAGGCCCCAGTAGACATGTTCAACCCCTAGGCCAGCGCAGCCCCTACAGGGCCAGAGACCACAGGGCAGAGTGTTTGCTATGACTGCAGAAGATGTTGAGGCTGCACCCAATGTAGTGATAGGTACACTATTGATATCATTATTGCCTGCACATGTGTTATTTGGCTCAGAAGCCTCGCATTCGTTCGTGTCACCGGCATTTGTGAAGAAGGTGGAATGATGGGAATTCCACCTAAGGGACTGACTCAATGTTTGGCTGTGAGCACCCCTACAGGAAGTGTAGTGGGTTTGAACTATATTTATGAGCCTTGCCCAGTGACCATATCATGAGTTGAATGCTCACTTGATCGAGTTGGATATGACCGATTTTGACATGATTTTAGGAATAGACTGGTTGTCCGCATACAGAGCCAATGTGCTATGTGCGGAGAAGGCTATCATTTTCAGACCTCATGATGATGATGAGTTGGTGTTCCAAGGGTATAAGCCCAAAAAATCCAAGAAAGTTATCATATCCACACTCCAGATGAAGAAGCTATTGGATAAGGGATGTCAAGGCTACTTAGCATCTATGATGGATACTGAGGTAGAGATTAGGCCATTGACCGAGCTAGATGTGGTGATGGAATTTCCAATGTATTCTTGGATGACTTGACAGGGTTGCCATCGGGCTGAGAGACAGAGTTTGCTATAGACCTACTCCCTGGTTCGACACCAGTGTTAAAGGCCCCTTACCGCATGGCCCCCACAGAGTTGAAGGAATTACAGGTGCAACTTCAAGATCTTCTGAAGAAGGGATTTATTAGACCTAATGTGCCTCCATGGGGAGCATCGGTCTTATTCATCAAGAAGAAAGATGGAAGTATGAGATTGTGCATCGATTACCAGGAGCTTAATAAGCTAACCTTCAAGAACCAGTATCCTTTTCCAAGGATAGATGATTTATTTCATCACTTGCAGGGTGCCAAGGTGTTTTCCAAGATCGACCTTAGATTAGGCTACCACCAGCTTAGGATCAAGGACAGTGATGTCAATAAGACAACCTTCAGATCAAGGTATGGACATTACGAGATCTTGGTAATGTCATTTGTGTTGACCAATGCACCGGCCGCATTTATGGATTTGATGAACTAGGTATTCCAGGATGTCTTAGACAAGTTTGTGATAGTGTTCATTGATGACATTTTAGTCTACTCCAAGAGTGCAGAGGAACATGCTGTTCACCTGAGGTCGATACTGCAACGGCTGAGAGAGAAGTAACTCTATGCCAAATTTAGCAAGTGTGAGTTTTGGTTGTCATAGGTGGCATTCCTAGGCCACATTGTTTTATCCAAGGGTATAGAGGTTGACCTAGGTAAGGTGAAGGCAGTTCTAGAATGGGAGACTCCCAAGAGTGTAGCAGACATATGTAGTTTTCTGGGATTGACCGGATAATACAGAAGTTTTATCGAGAACTTATCCCGTATTGCTACTCCGATGACCCGACTCACACGAAAGGGTGTAAAATTTGAGTGGTCTGATGCTTGTGAAAAGAGCTTCAAGGAGCTAAGGCAAAATTTGGTTTTAGCTCCAGTTTTGACTATCCCGACCGGTACAGGTGGTATGGTTGTTTATAGTGATGCCTCCAAGTTAGGATTGGATTGTGTATTGATATAGCATGGGAAAGTCATTGCCTATGCATCTCGTCAGTTGAAGGATTATGAGAAGAACTACCCCACCCATGATTTGGAGTTGGCAACTGTGATTTTTGCACTGAAAATCTGGAGACACTACTTGTATGGCAAGAAGAGTGAGATCTTTAGTGACCATAAGAGCCTCAAGTACTTCTTCACCCAAAAGGAGCTCAACATGAGACAGAGACGTTGGTTAGAGCTGATGAAGGATTATAATTGTACTATTCACTATCACCCAGGAAAGGCCAATGTAGTAGCTAATGCACTTAGTCAGAAATCCTAGCCACTGACTTTGCATTACTAACCACCCATAAGTATCTCCTAAAGGAGGCCAGGAAGCTAGACTTGGAGCTGTTAGTAGAGGGTGTCACCTTGTCACTATCGGCATTGGTGGTACAACCTAGTCTGGTGGATAGGATCACTGCAGCTCAGGTTACTAATGCAGAGCTACAAAAGTTAATAGTAGAATTCCAGGAAGGAACCCAAAAGGACCTAGATTTCTCTGTGACTGAAAGCAGGATCCTCAAGTTCAAAGGGAGGTTGTGTGTGCCCAGTGATGGTGAATTGAGAGACACGAGAGAGGCACATAGCTCTCCATACTCCATTCATCCTGGCAGCACTAAAATGTACAAGGACCTCAAAGGCTCCTACTGGTGGAGAGGAATTAAGAATTATCTGGCTACGCATGTGTCTAGATGCTTCACATGCCAGTAAGTCAAGGCTGTGAGACAGAGGCCCCATGGGTTATTACAGTCCCTACCTATTCCAGAGTAGAAATGGGATAATATTACCATGGACTTCATCATGGGCCTACCTCGTACACAGAAGGGTATGGATGCCATTTGGGTAGTTATGGACCACTTGACCAAGGTAGCTCACTTTATCCCAATAAAGATTACATTTTCTATGGACAAGTTGGCCAAGTTGTATGTCGATAACATCATCAGGTTGCATGGTGTACCAGTTAGTATCATCTTTGATCGAGATCCCAGGTTCACTTCAAAGTTCTGGACCTGTGGGCAGAAGGCCATGAGCACACAGTTGGCTTTCAGCACTGTCTTTCACCCTCAGACCGATGGTCAATCGGAGAGGACTATTCAGACATTCGAGGACCTACTCTGAGCATGTGCCTTATATATTAGCTATAGTTGGGATGAGTACATTTTCCTTAATGAGTTCTCCTACAACAAAAATTATCCAGCCACCATTAGGATGTCCCCATTCAAGGCACAGTATGGCAGGAAATGCCAGACTCCACTCTATTGGGACGAGGTTGGTGAGCGGCATATTTTGGGTCCAGACTTGATACAGACTACTAGTGAGAAAGTGAATGTGATCAAAGAAAGGATCAAGGTAGCTCAGTCCAGGCAGAAAAGCTATGCAGATGTTAGGAAGAAACATTTGGAGTTTGGCATTGGAGACAAGGTCTTCTTGCGGATCTCCCCAGTTAAAGGGGTGATGCGGTTCAGCAAGAAGAGAAAGCTTAGTCCAAGGTTTATGGGACCGTATGATGTACTAGAGAGGATCGGACTGGTGGCTTACCAGATAGCCTTGCCGCCAGAGTTGGAAGGTACACATAATGTCTTCCATGTATATATATTGAGGAAGTACATTTCTGACCCGACTCATGTCTTGACTTACATACCCCATGAGCTGGATGAGGACTTTGCCTATGTTGAGTATCCAGAGAAGATTGTTGATCAGAAGGACTATGTTCTTCGTAACCGCACCATTTCCTCCATCAAGGTGAAATGGACGAACCATCCCGAACAGGAAGCATCTTGCGAGCGAGAAGATGAAATGATGAAGCAGTATCCTAGATTGTTTAATTTACCAAGTATGTTCAATTTCAATGATGAAATTCTTGTAAGGTCCGGGGGATGTTACACCCGAGCCCTAATCTAGTATAATTTGAAACTGTTGTGACAGGCCTCGGATCGGAGATCAGAAGTACGATCGGATTTTGGCTCGTGATTACGCATTACCGAAGAGGTAGGGATGACCCCACATGTTCGTGCATTATATGCCTATCTAACTGGAGGGGGTTTATACCTTTCGATCCCAAACGGTAAGTGACCCGACTCCCCACACTTGATTTCCAGCACGTTTCATAATTGTCGAAAGGCCTTAAACATATCCCAGGGTAGCCACCTGAGCGTGGCCAACCATAGGATAGCAAGCTGTCAAGATAGAAGCCACCGGAAGTAGCCTGGGCATGAATCCGGTGCCTGTTTTCGGTGGGTACACTGGCTGCTGTTGAGGTTTCGATGTCCGTGGGTCCCCCCACTCGCATCATAAATGGTTTCAGATGATCCCAAATCATACTTCACACATTCCTCTTGATGTGAACACCTTATGGACATAAATGTGTGGGTCCTCGTGTCCCGAAACTCATTTTAACCTAATTGGTTCAAAAGAAGCCCAAACCAAACAGACCCTTAGGCCCAACTTAAGTTATAAGTTAGAAAATGAGGATTCATTTCCTCATTTCCCTTGTGCCCAACGTAGGAGAGGAGAGAAAGAGGAGAGGAAGAAGAAGAAGAGGAAGGAGAAGGGGCTTGAAGGCCTACCTTGGTGCCGACTACCGCCTTGTTGTCGAAATCACCGCCGGAGGTAAGTACAACCTCCCATGCCACTCTCTCTCTTCATTTTGACCTAGAAAAAGCTAGGAATGGATGTAATCTTGGTGTACACACCATTTTAGGGTTGTATGATGGGTGTTCTACCCTCCCAGTGTTGTTGCCGAGCTCGAACCAAGCCATGTGAGCTCCGGTAACACGTAATACCAAAAGACCAACTAGGGTTTCGATCGTTTGATCGACGTATCTCCCAAATGGCTCAGTGGAAAAAAAATTTCTTGGCTTAGAATGATGCTAGAAAAATCCCTTACAAACTCCACGGAACAAATCCCGATGATCGGGCCCGAGCCGAAAAGCCCCAATTCGAGTTGGACCTTTCTGTGTCCACTGGAAATATGGCACAAGAAGCACTGTAGCTATTTTCAGTGGGTTGTTTCTGATGGAAAAATTTGCCTAATGTTCTCTTTGTCACCTCCACTGAAAACAGGACTGATATTTTCGGTGGAAATTCCCTGTTTTCGATGGGTGTTTCCGGTAATAGTACTGTCACCTAAGAACGGTGTCTGTACCCTTTGGGGATGACCTATATGGGTCCCTCTCGATGTTTTTGATGCATACCGATGTACAATTCCCTTGTGTCTAGGACAATGACATGCATGTGCCCTGAAGCCAGAATTGAATTGATCGATCGAATGCCGTACTTGAACCCAAACACAACCAATCGTAAAACATGTGAGGGATGGACTGTGTTTATTTTTTTAAATGTTTATTATTTATTAAATTGCTCACATGCTTAGAATTATATGTTTAATTGAAATTATCATTTTACGACCATGATATGAATTGTATGGAAATGTATGATGGGATCCGGTGTGGCCGAGGTGGTAACAATATCGTGATCGCCGTGTGTTTGGATGTGTGTGTGAGACAGAATCCGACATGGCCGAGGTGGTACTGGTGCTGTGATTACCGAATGTATATTGCATTCATGTATTGATTATGTGTATTAGAGTTAGTTGTAGTCATGCATTACACTTTGTGGCCAAGGTCTCGCTGGTATCGTGTACCCTGGGACTGCATTTGGAAATGGATAAGCTTCGTGGCTGAGGTCTTGCTGGTGTTGCGTAGTTCATACTCAACTGCTATTTGCATGCTAGATTAGGTAAACGGTCTTGGATTACACTTTTTGGCCAAGGTCTCTCTGGTATTGTGTACCCAGGACTGTATTTGGAGATGGATTACACTTTGTGGTCGAGGACTCTCCGGTATCGTGTAATCCATACTAACTGTGTCATTATGAAGACATGTAGTATATATGTGGTTAGGTATCACTCCCTATGCTATGCACCCTTTCCAACAGGGGTTGAGATGTTGGATAACCCATTGTGGTATGTTTGATGAGCCTTCCCAAAGTGCCACTCTCACGGTACGATGTGATTATTGCCGGAGGTGGGAACTTGTCCGGTATGGCCAATGTGTTATCGGTGCCATGACTGCCAAGAGGGGGTTATCAAGGGTTTGCTGGGGTGATCCATGGATGCATTCAGGGATCGACAGACCTCTAATCATGGCTAGGGTTTGTATCGCTGCATAGTCGATGTCATTTTCGAGACAAGGGATACAGCCTAATGAGCCGTAGTAGCATTTACCAGACTCAGTTTGTATTGTTAGGTAGATAATAAATAAATGAACTACATCACGAGCATTATGGACTGTGTGTTTAATTTTCTTAATCATGCATCATAAATTATTACTGCTATTGTCTTGCTTGGATGTGCTTGATCCCACCCCTCACTGAGCAAGTAGGAAAGCTCACCCCACATATACACCCCTTTTTAGATGATGATGCAGGTACTGTGGTGCCCATGGTGGGTGACCCAGTATCTTCTGGGTCAGAGTATGGTGTGAGCCACTGGTGGATGCCAAGAGCGGAGGAGCACGATCAGGACTGTGCTTACGCCACACCATGAGATTGTACATTACCTTTTGATACTTTTTGATATAGCTGTGGATTGTATATATATTCTTGAGATTATATTATATATCATGGATGAATGTAATAGAATAACTCGGTTATTGCTATTATATTACCATTAGATGTTTCCCCATTTTATTTGTAATTCCGCTACTGTTCTCTGATTCCACTGCTTCTATTGGTTTGTGTTGTGAGATTGTGAAAATTTTAAGGTACTACTATCAGAGATCCTGGTAGGTTTATTAGACAGGTACATGTGTTACTCACATCGTCAGTATTCCTAATGGTAAGTTGGGTGTATCGTGAGTGGGTTGTTACAGGACAGTTGGCCAATATTTTGATGATCAGCAATACAGGTGATCTAGTGTACTGCCCACCTCGGACTCCAGCCTATAACTTCCCGAGTCTCGATACCCTTCAAGAGGTAGACAATATGCTGACTAAGGAGGCCAATGGATGGGATCGCATAGTCAACTACCTTGCCACTCCGAAGGTTGTCTGTCGAGCAGTCTAGCTGAACATCCTCCCCACCTGTGGGCACTACGATGAGGTATCCATATTGCATGCCTATGTGACTTACTACGTATATATGGGGGTGTAGCTACATCTTCCTTACCTCCTGATGTGGACCATGGTAATTTGGTCCGAGGGGCAGGATCACCGAGTTGGGAACCTATGCTACGGGAGGATATTGACTAACATCTTCTGACTTGGATGGTGGGGCACGCTTGGGTGAAGAGGTCACAGACTTCAACCAAGATTCTCTGAGGAAGATGACCATAGATCTATGGGAGGTGACTCCTATCCCAGGAGAGGGTCAGCAGCCTATGGAGGTAGAGGGTGGCGGCGCCGATGATGCTGGTGGTGCAGGAGAAGCTGCTGGGGTTGGTAGAGCTCCACCACCTAATCCCCAGGCTATGGGTTCAATGGCAGCTTCTAAATCTCAGAGTACTAGGGGTGTGGGGCCTTACGGTCTCAATGATGTTATGATCCATCTGGATATCACTATGTCACTGATGAGGAGCATAGATGGTTACCTCGAGAGCATGGACAGGACCTATTGTCTTATGGACAATAGAGTGGCCTCCCTAGAGGCATAGATGCAGGTGATGGTCTTCCATCTTGGCATTTTGGTGCCTCCTCCAGGAATGCATGGTTCTAACCAGGGTTAAGGCCAAGGATAGAACCCGCAGCAGCAGCAGCAACAAGAGTAGTGGCATGTTTGCCATTGTAGCTTTTAGGATTTCCCTTTTCATGTTTCTATTTGAGTTTGATGTTTTTAGGTTTAGTTGAACTTTTACCTTATGTCGTTTGCTTCAGTTGTTTAATTTCCTAGACTTAGGCTAGTTAGGATTTCCTACTTTTAGTACTTTATTTTTCTTATGAAAGTGTAAGTTGTGTATTCAAATTCTCTATTATAATGAAACGGCTTTAATACCTAGACTTGTCACCTAATTGTGCAAATTTCTATTATTGTTATCTTGAAGATTTTTATTTAATCCTAATTTCTCCAAAATCATGGTTTGGCTGAGATTGTGATTTAAGGCAGAGCATCGCGCTCTGATACCATAGCTGTCACACCCCATTCCTAGTAGACCCAACTTTACCATTAGGAATGTCGGCGGTGTGAGTAAGACACGTGCCTGTCTTACAAATCTATCAAGATCTCTGATAGCAGTACATTAACATTTTTACAATCTCACATCACAAACCAACATAGGCAGCGGAATCAGAGCATAGTAGCGGAATCATAATTTAAAATGGAAAAAACATCTAATGGTAATATAATAGCGATAATCGAGTTATTCTGTTACATTCATCCATGACATATAATATAATCTCAAAAAATATATAAAATCCACGGTTATACCCAAAAGTATCAAAATATGATGTACAATCTCACGGTGCGGCGTAAGCACATTGTCGCAATCACAGTCCTGATCATGCTCTCCTGCTTCTGGCATCCACTAATCGCTCACACCATACTCCAACCCAGAAGATACTGGGTCACTAGCCATTGGCACCATGGTACCTGCATCATCATCTAAAAAGGGGTGTATGCATTGGGTGAGCTTTCCAACCAGCTCAGTGAGGGGTAAGGTCAAGCACATCCAAGCAAGATAATAGTAGTAATAATTTATGATGCATGTTTGCAAAAATTAAACACATAGTCCATGATGCGCGTGATGCAGTTCATTTATTTATTATCCACTTAACAATATAAACTAAGTCTGGTAAATGCTACTATGGCACATTAGTCTGTATCCCTCATCTCAGAAATGACACCGACTATATAACGATACAAACCCTAGCCATGATTAGAAGCCTTCTAATCCCCGTATGCATCCATGGGTCACCCAGCAAACCCCTGATAACCCCTTCCTGGCAGTCACTGCACCGGTAACACATCGATCACGCCAGACAGGTTCCCACCTTCGGCGACAATCACATCGTATAATGGGAGTGGTACTTCAGAAAGGCACATCAAACATACCATAATGGGTGTTATCCAACACCTCAACCCCTATTGGCAAGGGTGCATAGCATAGGGAGTGATACCTAATCATATATATACTATATGCCTTCATAATGATACAGTTAGTATGGATTACACGATACCGGAGATACCTCGGCCACAAAGTGTAATCCATCTCTAAATATAGTCCTGGGGTACCCGATACCAATGAGACCTTGGGCACAAGGTGTAACCCACGACTGTTTACCTAATCTAGCATGCGAATAGCAATTGAGTATGGACTATTCAACACCGGTAAGACCCTGGCCACGACGGATATCCATTTCCAAATGCAGTCCCGAGGTACACGATACCAGCGAGACCTTGGCCACAAAGTGTAACCCAAGACTACAACTAACTCTAATGCACATAATCAATGCATGAATGCAACATACATACGACAATCACAGCATCAATACCACCTCGACCATATTGGATTCCGTCTCACACACCCAACCAAACACAAGGCGATTACGGTATCGGTACCACCTCGGCCACACCAGATCCCATCATACATTTCCATACAATTTATATCAAAATCGTAAAATGACAATGTAGCATATCGTAATCGTATTTGAATAATTATAATTCAATATATAATTCTAAACATGTGAGCAATTTAATGATAATAAACATTATCAAAATAAACACAGTTCATCCCTCACCTATTTTACGATCGAGTGTGTTCGGGTTCAAATACGGCCACCGATCGATCAATTTAATTTTGGCTTTGGGGCACGTGCATATCACTGTCCTAGATACAAGGGAATCATACATCAGTACATTTTGAAAACATCAGGAGGGACCCACACAGGTCACCCCCAAAGGGTATAGACATTGTTCCTAAGTGACAGTACTATCACCGGAAACAGCCATCGGAAACAGGGCATTTCCACCGAAAATATCAGTCCTATTTTTAGTGGAGGTGACAGAGAGCACATAAGGCTCCATATCCACCGGAAATATGCCATTTAAAACAGACCCAGTGGATCTGATGGGCTGTTTCCGGTGGTGGTTCAGGGCAACCCAACTATTTGGGGCTTTCCGGCTCGGGCCCGATCGCTTGGATTTGTTCCATGGAATTTATAGGGGATGTTCCTAGAATCATTATAAGCCAATAAAATTCCAGTTCAACTGAGCCATTTGTGAGATATGTCGATCAAACAATCGAAACCCTAGTTAGTCTTTTGGCATTACATGTCACCGGAGCTCACCGGGCTTGGTTCGAGCTCGGCAACAACACCGGGAGGGTAGAATACTCATCCTACAACCTTGACATAGTTTATACATCAAGATTCCATCCATACCTAGCTTTATCTAGGTCAAAATGAAGAGAGAGAGTGGCATGGGAGGATGTACTTACCTCCGAGAATGATTCCGATAACAAGGCGGCAGCCGGCACCAAGGTAGGCCTCCAACCTTCTTCTTCTTCTTCTTCTTCTTCTTCTTCTTCTTCTTCTTCTTCCTTACTTCCTTCCTTCCTTCCTTCCTTCCTTCCTTCCTCTCCTCATTCTCTCCTCTCCTACATTGGGCACAAAGGAAATGAGGAAATGAATCCTCATTTCTCAACTTATAACTTAAGTGGGCCTTAGGGTCTGTTTGGTTTGAACCTCTTTTGAACTAATCAGGTTAAAATGAATTTCAGGGCACGAGGACCCATACATTTAGGACCATAAAGTACCCACATCATAAGGAAGGTGTGGAGGATGATTTGGGATCATCTGGAGTCATTTACAATGCGAGTGGCAGGAACCATGAGCATCGAAACCTCGACAGCAGCCTGTCAACCCACTAGAAACAAGCACCGGATCCAGGCCCAGGCTGCTTCCGGTGGCTTGTTTTCAGTGGTCGCTGTCTTGGCAACTTGCTGTGTAATACCCCACTTCTTAAACCCGGTCTGATTTCGCGGTTGAACCGGTTTAACCATGCAGGAACCGAGCCAGAGGAAATTAGAGCGGGTTCCTTATGGGCTATGATGGCACGGGTGACCTTAAACACCGGCTGGCCCGACAAGTCCAAACCAGTGCCAGAAGAGACGAGAGTGCCCAAACCGTGTACGTGCACCTACCATAAGGCTATGTACGGATAAAACAGGTATTATATCCATATTTTAAGGTATATACGTATGCTACATCGTATACCTGGGGTGGGGTTCGCGCCGAGGTCCTAACCCGGTCAAAATCCCAAGTTTTGGCTCTCAGGTGGGTAGGACAGGTGGGTGCACCCACCTGAGTGACCCATCCAAGTGCACTATTCACTTAATTAGGAATGGTATATAAGGCTTTATGATTTTGTTTTCTTTCCATTTATTACCCTCGTACATTGGTGAGAAAAGTAAAGAGGAGAGAGAAAAGAAAGGGAAGAAGAGAGGAAGAGGAGGAAGAGAAGGAAGAGGAAGAAAAGGGGGATTTCAGCGGCGCCGAAGCTCGGTCTTCCCATTCCGGTGCCGGGAGAGTGATCTTCAACTCTAGATCTACAGTTGGAGGTAAGAAAGGTTGTGAACATTCACCATACCCAAGCTTTAAACCCTTGATTCGAGTATGGTTTCTTGAGATCTTGTAAATCCCATTTGAAATGATGAATCTAAGGTTTAATAGATGATTTATGTGTTGATCTTGAAGGATTTGAAGAGATATTGACAAGGTGGAAAGAACATTGTGGGTTTGAAGTGATTTGGAGGGTTTGAAGTCGTTCTTGAGCAAAGAAGGTAAGATGGTTTTCCCTCACTTGAATCTAACCTAGATCTAGGTTAGAACCATCCTATAGGACCTTGAGGGTGTGAAGAATGGGTGGGGAAAAGCCCCATTTGATTTCCCAAAGAATGGAGAAAATGGGGAAGAAACAGTGTCTTTTCCGCCAAGACCGGTGGGTACAACCGGTGGGCTCCTACCCGCCTGTGGGTACCCACCTGAGAAGGCAGGGGGGCCTTCGGGCCCAACCGGCGGGTACCACCGGCTGGTACAACCGGCGGGCCCCTACCCGCCGGTCCTAGCAAGGGGGTCCCTGGCCCAACCGGCGGGTACCACCGGTGGGTACTACCGGCGGGCCCCTACCCGCCGGTCCTAACCGGTGG
>NC_056565.1:19004950-19011908 GCF_013358625.1 Macadamia integrifolia
TGCGTGGCTTGCGTCTTTAAATTCTTAGATGACGAATGGTTAGGACATTATTTTTAGGACGGTAATTAGAATTAGATCACAACCATTAATCAGTTCACTTTCGCATTATTAAAAGAAATAAAAAATAAAGTGGTTGCTCTCCCTGTGTTCGACCCGTAGCTACACTGATCCGTACGCTTGCGGTTACACTTTAAATCTCAAACATAAATCATGGTCTGTGGATGAATAGAGAGATTAATTGAAAGTCGAAGAAGGAGAAGCTTGATGTTTGCATAATGGTTTATGATTTTAAGTCTGCTTGAAATCCAGATTTAAATCTCGAGAGTTGGGGATTTCTTACGGTTTTTTAGCGTGGAACTGATTTGGTTGTTTAATTGGTTTGAAACAAATTGGATGAGTTCTGTTACCATTGCCCAACTAGAACACGGCATTTGGAATCTTTCTACTAACACCAAAGCTCTCGTTGGATGACGTCACTAACACCAGCTCAAAGTATCTTCCATACCGGTGTGACTGGTGTGAGTTATATCGGGGGTAGTTGTGGTACCATTGGAGTGAGAGTTGTATCAGTACCTACTATCATTTGTATTGGTAATTTGAACCATGGTTCAACAAATTAAACCATTTCGATTGTATTGAGAGATTATGAGACGAAATGCATTAATACTTATAAAAGTTCCTGGTTTTGATACATTTTGACCGAAATTTGGGTAATAATGACTGAATCGATGGGCTTGACCCATTTGGTTCAAAACCACCCTTATAAATAGGAATTCTCAAGTGGGAAATAAGCCCTCTTACACAAAATTTGACCATCTCCCCAATCTTGAGTCTATGAAGTTGAAAACTTGGGAAATTAGCCAAGATTTTGTGATTTTGCCATCAAACCTTCATTCTACCTTTAGATCTTGCACATTCATAGCAGATCTAACTAGGGAAGGGATCTTTTTTGTCTACAATATACTTAGAAATATAGTAGATTGATGTCAAATATTTATACGTTAGCTAGAATGATCCAATCTACGCGCATTCATGGTGTCGTATTTTTGTTTTTACATGTGTTAACTTTTTTTTCTATTTTTAAAAATACATTTTCCTACAACATGTATTTGAAAAAAAAGTTGGGTTAATATTTGATGTTTGGGGTTCAATTTAATATATGTTGAACATCATTGGCCGATCTACGGTGTGACGGTGTCAGTTATTTTTTTTTAATTAATTAAATTTTTTTGAAATTATTTAAAAAATAAAAATAATTATGAAAATATTATGTTATGGTTTGAAACATCAAGAAAATTCTTAAAATTATTAAAAATTCATTTAAAATTAGGATTGATTAATAATGTGCTATTGTTGGATTAGTTATTGTTTATTAATTAAATAATTATTACTAAATTAATTTTAAAAAATATAATGCTTAGTGAGGAATTTACAATAACCATTGATTGTTTTCATAAGCCATAATTGATGTGTGTATATTAATAATCATTCCCTTTTTTATTGGAACAGTGTTGGTACCAAGCTTTTTAGTATTACATAATGGCTGAAAGAGGTGGGGACATTGTATGGCTTCATCGGAGACCTCTTACAAATGACAAGAGGAAATCAAAATTTGGGGAGGTGGTTCGACTACACAAAAGTGGCATCTGTTTGGGGATAGAAATATGTTGGGAGAGAGGAAGGAGAAGAGGGCAGTTAGGGAAGAATATCATGAAACTTGTCTAGAAATGTTGCCAGAGTTGGGGGAGCAAGATTATGACAGTGATGAGCCTGACTTGGAATATGTAGAAACACCACAAGAGGTTGAACAACTAAGGACAAATATAGCAAGCAGAGCCCAACTTAGTACTGATGAGGAAAGACGTGTCTAGAGGGCTGGGGGAGTTGGTTCATCTAGACAGGCTGAAGAAGACTTTGAGCCACAAAGGAGGAAGAGGAGGTTAAGATATAGAGAGCCTGAGATTCCATTGAGGAGGTCATAGAGTGTGAGACCAATCCCCACCCCACCCCCACCACCAGCTCATAACTATAAGGTTGAGGTTCTTCAGGTTGATCTTGCACTATTTCGGAAGAAAGACTCAAGACAATTAATGTTGAAGCAGGTATGGACCAATGTAAAGAAGGAAGTGGAATGGCTTTCTCCAAGGGCTTTCTACCATAGCAGCTCAGCCAATGTCACCACAGGATCATATTATCAAAACATGTTAGATAAGATTGGTAGGGCTGGGTTAGATGTGAAGGGGTCCAATGCATATGAGATATACAATGTCTTTTTGCCCAAGAAGAAGCAAGAGTTAGTGGATTACATTGAGGAGCTAAAGCCCATATGGGAGTCACTATGATCTGTGATGGATGGATTGGACCAACTGAATGGTCCATCATCAATTTCATGGTAAATTGCGATGGAAGGATTGTCTACCTCAAGTCAATTGATGCATCTGTTGAGAAGGATAAAAAATACATTTACAAGTTGTTGAAAGAGGTGGTTAAGGATGTTGAGGTAAAGAATGTGGTTCAGATTGTCCCAAAAATGGGAGCAATTTCACAAAAGCTGGAGAAAAACTAATGAACAATTTTAGGTACCATCTATTTTGGACTCCCTGTGTAGCCCATTGCATTGATCTCATGTTAAAAGATATGGAAAGTTTGAAGATTATAACAAATATTGTTGAAAAAGTAAGGCAAGTGACTATCTATATGTACAACAATGAATTTTCTCTGCATTTGTTGAGGAGAAATATGGGGGTGACTTGGTGAGGCCAAGGGGCTGACAAGATTCGTAAGAAACAATATCATGTTAAAAAGTTGGAGATGAAGAAGTCTGGACTAAGGTCCATGTTTGCTTTAGAGAAATGGTTTAATTGGGAGGGTTCTAATTCTCAGGGAAGAAAAGTGTAAAACCCCAGATTTCAGAAACTCTTAGTAATAACTTTAGTGGTAAAATGAGAATTTCACCCGAGGGGTATAATGATAATTGTATTGGGCTATCTTTTTTAAATTTATTATTTAATCATTGAATGTCATTTAAACTAAAATAATATGTTATAAAAATACATATGTTTATATTAGTACATATGAAGTTATAGCTTGTTAGTTGGAAGTTAGTTTGCAAATAGCAGGTACTAGGTTCAACTCTTCTATGCACTATAACTATTTAAGTTATTTATTTTAGCCTTTTATAGCTTATGAGTGTATCTTTTTTAAATTTAAATTAAGGTATCTTCTAATAGGGATTAGGTACATAGGATAGGATGTAATGAATTTTGGGTAATTATCTAGAATGCAAGAAAATTATAAGGTTTTTTTTTTTTTTTTTAGAAACTAAATTAAGGGAAGGGAGATTTGATTTTCTAAATATAAGAAGCAAGGGAGGAGAATCTCTCGCATTTTAGGGAGCCTCCCAAACCCCCCAAAAACTTGGAAGCAAGAGGAGAAAGAAAGAAATTAAAAAAAAAATAAGGAAAGAGAGAAAAGAGGAAAGAAAGAAAAAGGGCTAAAGAAAGGAAAGAATGAGGAGGAAATATAAGGAAAATAAAAGTAAAGGGAGGGGATTCTGTCACACCCCGCTCCATACAGAACCTGACCGGTGACTGAGTTATCATTTGTTAACCCAAAACCTATCAAGATCATCTGATACAGTAACCACAGCACAGCATACACACACTCTAAACCAAGAAGATTCTGTGTATCAGTGGAAGCCTTACATGTATTTATCTGTAAATACCCCAATACCCTTGATACCCAAATTGTATTACATAATACCTTCACATGTGGGCCCATTGGCGTAATATATACACAATCATTATAATTTAAACATCTAGAGTACAAAAGAGGTAACATTTCAAAATAATCAAAAAGAGTCTCAGTATGGTATCAATGTTGCTGACCCATAACACAGCTATCGCACGAGCACTCGGTCTCGTGCCCAAGATCTTTAGGGACCCACCAATTCTCAATTGGAAACTCCACGGTAGGTCTTGGCTCTAGTTCCTCAGTCGGATAATCTATAAGATCATCTACAAATGGTGTGCACGTGGGATGAGCTCACTAGCCTAGTAAGTGAAAAGAAAGACCACATAAGTATGTCCAATATAAATGAACATATATCCGTGCAGATCATTTTATTATCTTAGTCCACTAAGACAATAATTTTAAGTCATAGGCCATGTGCTACTCGCAACCACAATATGCGTATGCTCTAGGTATGAGTTGCGAACCCATCCCGCAATACGCCCATAGGGTTGCCAGAGAAGGCCAGCCATTGGTACCGAAAAAGTAAATTACCGACCCACGGTGACATTAAAGTAAAATGCTGACCTGCAGTGATATTAAAGTAAATTTTTGTCCCAATGCGACATTAAAGTAAATTGCCAACCCACAGTGACATTAAATTAAAAGCAGTACAATTGGCCCTCTTGATATATCACCGAAGTTGCCGACAGTCCCAATGATCAGTTAGGTGTACTTCTAACTGCCACCATTGGTTCACAACCTTGGGCTTCCCCCAGTGATATACTCAGCACCTAAACCCTTGCTGGGAAGGGTCGTAATACAAGGATATGTCATTCCTAACTGCATGCTCCTATGTGAGATAGTACGACTGCATAGTACCACCGCGTACCATTCCACAGGCCACCAATGCATTCATATCCAAGCTGACTATGACATCTAGTCTAGCAAGCATCATATTCAATAGGTTAAATTCACCCATCTCGTATCACAAGCAAGAATAGGCATTTAACAATTAAAGATATCAACATGTCAATCATGATTGAATTTCATAATGCACACGTCGATGCATGCAATGGCACTCGTGGACGACTAGTCTACATAATAATAATATGATGACATGGCTAGTCTATAACCAAAATGACATTATGCAATGTCCTCTTCCCACTTACCTAGTTGTGTATAAAGATCACCCTTGGTACGAGGAAGATTCAGTGCAAGATAACACAAGTTCTAGTACAACATATCATAAAAAGAGTTGGATTTAGTATACCTCCACTTTAGGGTCATAACCAGTGAGGTATGATGATCTCAATGTGTTTAGAATCAATAGAGTAGGTTACCCGACAAATTTGGGCCCAATCAGGACCCGAGAAGTCAGATTGGTGGGTTAACCAACGGGTAAGGCACCCACTAGTCCTTGCTCGCCTCTTGATCCAGGGACACTACAAGGACCGACGGGCCAGAAGCAACGGGCCAGGTCACTGACCGATCTTGCTCGTTGATCAAGCTAGCAGCCTACCCAAGACAAGCGAGCACTGGATTAGTGGGTCCAATTATTCCTAGGCGCCCACCAACCAAAATCGATATTTTTTTTGTTCTCTTCCAATCTTCATCCCACCTTAGGAAAACCACCACTGGTCGATTTGACCACATTTTTCACAAATTTTAAGGCTCCAAATCATGATTCAAACCTAGATCTAAGGTTGATCTAAAGTCTTAAGAGTGGATCTTACCTCTTTGCTTAAGAACACCTCAAAACCTCAAATACTTCTCTTTAGCTTAAGAGATCAATAGATGCTTCACAAATCTTACAAATCTTCCCTTAAATCATTCATAAACAACATATAAAACCTTTATAAAACCTTAGATTCACATTCTCAAGAGATCATAACAAGATCCAATGGATTGCTACCTAAATCAAAGGGTTTTTGTAATACCCTGCTTCTTAAACCCAGTCTGATTTCGCGGTTGAACCACTTTAACCATGCAGGAACCGAACCAGAGGGAGTTAGAGCGGGTTCCTTATGGGCTATGATGGCAAGGGTGACCTTAAACACCGGCTGGCCCGACAAGTCCGAGCCAGTGCCAGAAGAGACGGGAGTCCCCAAGCCGTGTACATGCACCTACCATAAGGCCATGTACGGATAAAGCAGTATTATAGTCGTATTTTAAGGTATATACGTATACTACATTGTATGCCAGGGGTGGGGTTCGCGCTGAGGCCCAAACCCTATCAAAATCCCAAGTTTTGGCCCTCAGGTGGGCAGACAGGTGGGTGTACCCACCCACCTGAGTGACCCATCCATGTGCACTATTCACTTATTTAGGAATTATATATATATAGCATTTATAACTTTATTTTCTTTTCATTTATGACCCCCGTACGTTGGTGAGAAGAGTAAAGAGGAGAGAGAAAACAAACGGAAGAAGAAAGGAAGAGAAGGAAGAAGAAGAAAAGAGGGATTTCAGCAGCGCCGAAGCTTGATCTTTCCATTCCGGTGCCGGAAGAGTGATCTTCAACTCTAGATCTACATTTGGAGGTAAGCAAAGCCGAGTTCTTTGAACATTCACCATACCCAAGCTTAAACCCTTGATTCGAGTAGGGTTTCCTGAGATCTTGTAAATCCCCTTTGAAATGATGAATCTAAGGTTTAATAGATGATTTATGTGTTGATCTTGAAGGATTTGAAGAAGTATTGACAAGGTGGAAGAAGCATTGTGGGTTTGAAGTGATTTGGAGGGTTTGAAGTCGTTCTTGAGCAAAGAAGGTAAGATGGTTTCCCATCACTTGAATCTAACCTAGATCTAGGTTAGAACCATCCTATAGGACCTTGAAGGTGTGAAGAATGGGTTGGGAAAAGCCCCATTTGAATCCCCAAAGAATGGAGGAAGTTGGGAAGAAACAGAGTCTTTCCCGCCAAGACCGGTGGGTGGTACCGGTGGGCCCCTACACGCCTGTGGGCACCCACCTAAGAAGGCAGGGGGCCTTCGGGCCCAACCGGCGGGTACCACCGGCGGGTACAACCGGTGGGTACCTACCCGCCGGTCCTAGCAAGGGGGTCCCTGGCCCAACCGGCGGGTACCACCGGCGGGTACTACCGGCGGGCCCCTACCCGCCGGTCCCAACCGGTGGGTAAGACCGGTGGGTAGACAGCCCACCTGTCTGACCCACCCGTGTGGCCCCGAAGGTGATCCTTACGTCCGATCAAACCCAAATCGGACGTGT
>NC_056565.1:19011928-19051065 GCF_013358625.1 Macadamia integrifolia
GATGATTTTGCAGGTCAAACATCTGAGGAGCATGGGGTGGGTCCCACAGTCGAGTTTCCTGAAGAGGACTGGTGGACCCCTGAGGAGTTTGAGCACGGCATAGACTGCTCGTGCGAGAGCTGTGCTGCGGGACAGCAGTTCTGTGGCCGTGCTGAGCTCCACTTCTGAGGCCGAGCTGAGCTCTTCCTTGTGATGCCGAGCTGGGCACAACCCTTGATGCCGAGCTGAGCTCCAGCCTTGATACCGAGCCGAGCTGTGTACTCTGATGGTTTTGATGATTTCCTGTATATACTTGATATTTGAATTTTATTCTTTTTGTGTATATATCATGCCTTCGGCCCCAAATGTATATAATTATTGTATCACCATTCGGGTATCAAGTATATGGGATTTATTCACAGGTAAAACTTAGTCTTCCGCTGATCTGATGAACTTATGTTAGTGTGTGTATGCTGTGGTGGAATACAGTATCTGATGATCCTGGCAGGTTTGGGTTAACCGGTTTTAACTCGGTCACCGCCCCGGTTCAGTGTGAATGGGGTGTGACATGCTGTCCTAGGATTGGTCTCACATGGGTGGTTGCCCTCGGACATGCTCAAGGCTTTTTGATAATTTTGATGCGTGCCGGAATCAAGTGTGGAAAGTCGGGTCACTTACTGTTTGGTATCAAAAGGTATGAATCCCCTCCAGTTAGATAGGCACGCTATGCACGAACATGTGGGGTCATCCCTACTCCTCTTGCAATGCGCAGCCACAAGCCAAAACCCAGTCATACTTCCAGTGTCCGATCCAAGGTCTGTCATAAAAATTTCAAATTATACCAGATTAGGGCACGGGTGTAACATCATTTCTCTATTCATCTACTACAATCTGGTTTAGTCGTTGATGGCTCCGTTGTCTTTGATGTTGTTCGGGATGCATCTTGTATCTGTTTGAGCGTAGCTCCTATAAAACTGGCAAGCTGTTCAGGTGTGAAATCGATTATGGTCGAACATATTTAGCTTGTAGATGCACTTATGTCTAACTTGACTGGACTTGTAGACTCAGGATGGTCATTTGAGTCAATGAATCGTTTGATCAGGTTGTAGTGACTCATTGAACTCTATGGTGCCATTTCCAATTGAGCCACTGAGAACCCAGGTACTGTCGAGATGGTGGTTCTAGTATGTGTGACTGACATGCTTTACAAACCATGGCATCGGGCTAGTAACGGTGTTGCTACCTTACAATGCCAAACATCGACTTGGTTAGTATTGAACTGGTTCGAACAAAGTCAGATTATCAGTGTTCGAATCTCCTGAACTTTTGTTGTCTTTGATGTTCCAAACTTGATGAATGCTTTCATCTTTCCGTACCTGCAATCCAACTTCAAATTGGTGTTCTTGATCTGGTGTGTGATGAACCATAGACATGTGGAGTTTTAGACAGATGCCCATGATGAACTGAAATATGTCATTTCTACTGGACAGCTAATTGGAAATGCGAACTCGACTTGTTTTCTATAGTCTCCGACCAGTCTATTGTCATAGACTATTACTTTGATGGTACCTAAACTATTGATTGGACATTGGGGGTTATATGTGATGACACAAGTATCGAGCTTGACGGATCGGTTGAGTTTGTTTTTTAAGGTCGCAAAAAAGGGAAGTTTGATACGAATAGGTTGTGGTTCAAAAGAAGCTGTTGGTTGTAGTATTGCTATGGAAAAATCAGAACACTCTGGGATTTGGGATTCATAAGACATTATGTAACCTTAACAGAATAATATAGCTCTATGGTGGATAGCGCAGCGAAAGGTTTGCAAAATTAAAGGAGAGAGAAGTAAATCATGGTCTGTGGATGAATAGAGAGATTAATTGAAAGTCGGAGAAGGAGAAGCTTGATGTTTGCATAATGGTTGATGATTTTAAGTCTGCTTGAAATCCATATTTAAATCTCGAGAGTTGGGGATTTCTTACGGTTTTTTAGCGTGGAACTGATTTGGTTGTTTAATTGGTTTGAAACAAATTGGATGAGTTCTGTTACCATTGCCCAACTAGAACACGGCATTTGGAATCTTTCTACTAACACCAAAGCTCTCGTTGGATGACGTCACTAACACCAGCTCAAAGTATCTTCCATACCGGTGTGACTGGTGTGAGTTATATCGGGGGTAGTTGTGGTACTGTTGGAGTGAGAGTTGTATCAGTACCTACTGTCATTTGTGTTGGTAATTTGAACCATGGTTCAACAAATTAAACCATTTCGATTGTATTGAGAGATTATGAGACGAAATGCATTAATACTATAAAAGTTCCTGGTTTTGATACATTTTGACCGAAATTTGGGAAATAATGACTAAACCGATGGGTTCGACCCATTTGGTTCAAACCCACCCTTATAAATAGGAATTCTCAAGTGGGAAATAAGCCCTCTTACACAAAATTTGACCATCTCCCCAATTTTGACTCTATGAAGTTGAAAACTTGGGAAATTAGCCAAGATTTTGTGATTTTGCCATCAAACCTTCATTCTACCTTTAGATCTTGCACATTCATAGTAGATCTAACTAGGGAAGGGATCTTTTTTGTCTACAATATACTTAGAAATATAGTAGATTGATGTCAAGTATTTATACGTTAGCTAGAATGATCCAATCTACACGCATTCATGGTGTCGTATTTTTGTTTTTACATGTGTTAACTTTTTTTTCTATTTTTAAAAATACATTTTCCTACAACATATATTTGAAAAAAAAGTTGGGTTAATATTTGATGTTTGGGGTTCAATTTAATATATGTTGAACATCATTGGCCGATCTACAGTGTGACAATGTCAGTTATTTTTTTAATTAATTAAATTTTTTTGAAATTATTTAAAAAATAAAAATAATTATGAAAATATTCTGCTATGGTTTGAAAAATCAAAAAACTTCTTAAAATTATTAAAAATTCATTTACAATTAGGATTGATTAATAATGTGCTATTGTTGAATTAGTTATTGTTTATTAATTAAATAATTATTACTAAATTAATTTAAAAAAATATAATGCTTAGTGAGGAATTTACAATAACCATTAATTGTTTTCATGAGCCATAATTGATGTGTGTATATTAATAATCATTCCCTTTTTTATTGGAACAGTGTTGGTACCAAGCTTTTTAGTATTACATAATGGCTGAAAGAGGTGGGGACATTGTATGGCTTCATCGGAGACCTCTTACAACTGACAAGAGGAAATCAAAATTTGGGGAGGTGGTTCGACTACACAAAAGTGGCATCTGGTTGGGGATAGAAATATATTGGGAGAGAGGAAGGAGAAGAGGGCAGTTAGGGAAGAATATCATGAAACTTGTCTAGAAATGTTGCCAGAGTTGGGGGAGCAAGATTATGACAGTGATGAGCCTGACTTGGAAGATGTAGAAACACCACAAGAGGTTGAACAACTGAGGACAAATATAGCAAGCAGAGCCCAACTTAGTACTGATGAGGAAAGACGTGTCTAGAGGGCTGGGGGAGTTGGTTCATCTAGATAGGCTGAAGAAGACTTTGAGCCACAAAGGAGGAAGAGGAGGTTAAGATATAGAGAGCCTGAGATTCCATTGAGGAGGCCATAGAGTGTGAGACCAATCCCCACCCCACCACCAGCTCATAACTATAAGGTTGAGGTTCTTCAGGTTGATCTTGCACTATTTCGGAAGAAAGACTCAAGACAATTAATGTTGAAGTAGGTATGGACCAATGTAAAGAAGGAAGTGGAATGGCTTTCTCCAAGGGCTTTCTACCATAGCAGCTCAGCCAATGTCACCACAGGATCATATTATCAAAACATGTTAGATAAGATTGGTAGGGCTGGGTTAGATGTGAAGGGGTCCAATGCATATGAGATAGACAATGTCTTTTTGCCCAAGAAGAAGCAAGAGTTAGTGGATTACATTGAGGAGCTAAAGCCCATATGGGAGTACTATGGAGTCACTATGATCTGTGATGGATGGATTGGACCAACTGAATGGTCCATCATCAATTTCATGGTAAATTAAGATGGAAGGATTGTCTACCTCAAGTCAATTGATGCATCTGTTGAGAAGGATAAAAAATACATTTACAAGTTGTTGAAAGAGGTGGTTAAGGATGTTGAGGTAAAGAATGTGGTTCAGATTGTCACAAAAATGGGAGCAATTTCACAAAAGCTGGAGAAAAACTAATGAACAATTTCAGGTACCATCTATTTTGGACTCCCTGTGTAGCCCATTGCATTGATCTCATGTTAAAAGACATGGAAAATTTGAAGATTATAAAAAATATTGTTGAAAAAGTAAGGCAAGTGACTATCTATATGTACAACAATGAATTTTCTCTGCATTTGTTGAGGAGAAAATATGGGGGTGACTTGGTGAGGCCAAGGGGCTGACAAGATTCGTAAGAAACAATATCATGTTAAAAAGCTTGGAGATGAAGAAGTCTGGACTAAGGTCCATGTTTGCTTTAGAGAAATGGTTTAATTGGGAGGGTTCTAATTCTCAGGGAAGAAAAGTGTAAAACCCCAGATTTCAGAAACTCTTAGTAATAACTTTAGTGGTAAAATGAGAATTTCACCCGAGGGGTATAATGATAATTGTACTGGGCTATCTTTTTTAAATTTATTATTTAATCATTGAATGTGATTTAAACTAAAATAATATGTTATAAAAATACATATGTTTATATTAGTACATATGAAGTTATAGCTTGTTAGTTGGAAGTTAGTTTGCAAATAGCAGGTACTAGGTTCAACTCTACTATGCACTATAACTATTTAAGTTATTTATTTTAGCCTTTTATAGCCTATGAGTGTATCTTTTTTAAATTTAAATTAAGGTATCTTCTAATAGGGATTAGGTACATAGGATAGGATGTAATGAATTTTGGGTAATTATCTAGAATGCAAGAAAATTATAAGGTTTTTTTTTTTTTTTTTAGAAACTAAATTAAGGGAAGGGAGATTTGATTTTCTAAATAGAAGAAGCAAGGAGGGAGAATCTCTCGCATTTTAGGGAGCCTCCCAAACCCCCCAAAAACTTGGAAGCAAGAGGAGAAAGAAAGAAATTAAAAAAAAAATAAGGAAAGAGAGAAAAGAGGAAAGAAAGAAAAAGGGCTAAAGAAAGGAAAGAACGAGGAGGAAATATAAGGAAAATAAAAGTAAAGGGAGGGGATTCTGTCACACCCCGCTCCATACAGAACCTGATTGGTGACTGAGTTATCATTTGTTAACCCAAAACCTATCAAGATCATCTGATACAGTAACCACAGCACAGCATACACACACTCTAAACCAAGAAGATTCTGTGTATCAGTGGAAGCCTTACATGTATTTATCTGTAAATACCCCAATACCCTTGATACCAAAATTGTATTACATAATACCTTTACATGTGGGCCCATTGGCGTAATATATACACAATAATTATAATTTAAACATCTAGAGTACAAAAGAGGTAACATTTCAAAATAATCAAAAAGAGTCACAGTATGGTATCAATGTTGCTGACCCATAACACAGCTATTGCACGAGCACTCGGTCTCGTGCCCAAGATCTTTAGGGACCCACCAATTCTCAATTGGAAACTCCACGGTAGGTCTCGGCTCTAGTTCCTCAGTCGGATAATCTATAAGATCATCTAAAAATGGTATGCACGTGGGATGAGCTCACTAGCCTAGTAAGTGAAAAGAAAGACCACATAAGTATGCCCAATATAAATGAACATATATGCGTGCAGTTCATTTTATTATCTTAGTCCACTAAGACAATAATTTTTAAGTCATAGGCCATGTGCTACTCGCAACCACAATACGCGTATGCTCTAGGTATGAGTTGCGAATCCATCCCGCAATACGCCCATAGGGTTGCCAGAGAAGGCCAGCCATTGGTATCGAAAAAGTAAATTACCGACCCACGATGACATTAAAGTAAAATGCTGACCTGCAGTGATATTAAAGTAAATTTTTGTCCCAATGCGACATTAAAGTAAATTACCAACCCACAGTGACATTAAATTAAAAGCAGTACAATTGGCCCTCTTGATATATCACCGAAGTTGTCGACAGTCCCAATGATCAGCTAGGTGTACTTCTAACTGCCACCATTGGTTCACAACCTTGGGCTTCCCCCAGTGATATACTTAGCACCTAAACCCTTGCTAGGAAGGGTCGTAACACAAGGATATGTCATTCCTAACTGCATGCTCCTATGTGAGATAGTACGACTGCATAGTACCACTGCATACCATTCCATAGGCCACCAATGCATTCATATCCAAGCCGACTATGACATCTAGTCTAGCAAGCATCATATTCAATAGGTTAAAGTCATCCATCTCATATCACAAGCAAGAATAGGCATTTAACAATTAAAGATATCAGCATGTCAATCATGATTGAATTTCATAATGCACACGTCGATGCATGCAATGGCATTCGTGGACGACTAGTCTACATAATAATAATATGATGACATGGCTAGTCTATAACCAAAATGACAGTATGCAATGTCCTCTTCCCACTTACCTAGTTGTGTATAAAGATCACCCTTGGTACGAGGAAGATTCGGTGCAAGATAACACAAGTTTTAGTACAACATATCATAAAAAGAGTTGGATTTAGTATACCTCCACTTTAGGGTCATAACCAGTGAGGTATGATGATCTCAATGTGTTTAGAATCAATAGAGTAGGTTACCCGACAAATTTGGGCCCAATCAGGACCCGAGAAGTTAGATTGGTGGGTCAACCAACGGGTAAGGCACCCACTAGTCCTTGCTCGCCTCTTGATCCAGGGACACTACAAGGACCAACGGGCCAAAAGCAGCAGGCTAGGTCACTGACCGATCTTGCTCGTTGATCGAGCTAGCAGCCTACCCAAGACAAGCGAGTGCTGGATTAGTGGGTCCAATTATTCCTAGGCGCCCACCAACCAAAATCGATATTTTTTTTGTTCTCTTCCAATCTTCATCCCACCTTAGGAAAACCACCACTGGTCGATTTAACCACATTTTTCACAAATCTAAGGCTCCAAATCATGATTCAAACCTAGATCTAAGGTTGATCTAAAGTCTTAAGAGTGGATCTTACCTCTTTGCTTAAGAACACCTCAAAACCTCAAATACTTCTCTTTAGCTTAAGAGATCAATAGATGCTTCACAAATCTTACAAATCTTCCCTTAAATCATTCATAAACAACATATAAAACCTTAGATTCACAGTCTCAAGAGATCATAACAAGATCCAATGGATTGCTACCTAAATCAAAGGGTTTTACTTAGGGTTTCATAAGGGCTTAAGAAATATGGACTTTACTCACCTCAAATCATAGATCTCGAGATGAGGATCATTAATCTGGTGGTAGATTTAAGAGATCTAGCCACGATGATGCACAACGATCAACTTCCTCCCCATTTTCTTCTTCCTTCCTCTCTCCCCTTTCTTTTTTTTCTCTCTCTCTCTTCTTTACTTTTCTCACCCACCATGTAAAACAATAAATGAGGTGAGGGAAAAGTAATAAATGTTATTTATAGTGAGGTCAAAATATCTAAAGACTAGAGTGGTAGGTAACACTAGTGGGTCCAATCCACCTATGACCACCCACTAGTCGGCCAGAACTTAACCTAAACATTAGGATTTTCGATGGGGTTCGGCCCCGACACGTATTTCACTCCTAGTAATTGATTAATATGCGTACTTGACATAAAATATGGCTACATACCTTTATTGTGTGTATTTGGGCTCGTGATACGTGTAATGCATGATTTGGGTATGCGGATTTTACTAAGCACTGACTCCAACTCATTCGAATCAGCTCGCTCAGGTTCAGGTCCTACAAGAATAAACCGAACCAACCGAAAAATTAGACTAGGTTTAGAAAGTAGGGTCACATTTACCCCCCCCCCTTTTCAAAAATTTTATCCCCAAAATTGTAGTACCTTGTTGTCTGAAAAGATGAGGATACTTGGCTTGGAGATCATCTTCTTTTTCCCAAGATGCTTCCTCAAGCGAATGATTGGTCCATCGAACTTTCATAAAGGCAATGGAGCAATTGCAAAGTCTTTATCTTTCGGTCTAAAATTTCAGTGGGTTATTTTTCATAGGTCATATCAGCTTCCAAATATTCAGGTTTCACAGGTAGCACATGTGATGGATCATGGATGTATCGCTTCAGTATAGACACATGGAACATATTGTGAACATGGTTGAGAGAAGGCAGAAGAGCCAACAAATAAGCTATGGAGCCAACTCGAGCCAAGATCTCAAATGGGCCAATAGACCTCGAACTTAGCTTGCCCTTCCTGTGGAATCTATACAATACTTTAGTAGGAGATATTTTGAGGAATACCTTCTCCCCCTCTTGAAATTCAATATCTTTCCTGCGGTTATCTACATAGCTCTTTTGGCGTGATTGGGCTGCTTTAATTCTTTTCCGGATAACGTCGACCTTGTCACACGTCATTTGTATCATTTCTGGTCCAAGCATTCGTCGCTCACCTACTTCATCCCAGTATAGGGGTGTTCTGCACTTTCTACCATACAATGCCTCATATGGAGCCATCCCAATGGTAGCCTGATAGCTATTATTATAGGCAAACTCTATGAGAGGTATGTATTCTTCCCAACTGCTGCTCATTTCCATTGCACAGGCCCTGGGCATATCTTCCAGTGTCTATATGGTTAGTTCTGATTGCCCATCAATTTGTGGATGAAAAGCAGTACTATTCACTTGTGTCCCCAAGGCTTGTTAGAGACTCTTCCAGAACCTAGATGTGAATCTTGGGTCTCTATCTGACACGAAGCTTACCGTTACGCCATTTAAACGGACTATGTTATCCATATAAAGTTGGGCTAACTTGTCTATGGAGTAATTGGTCCTGATCAGAATAAAATGAGCAGTCTTGGTAAGCCTATCGACTACCACCCAAATTGTATCCATTCTCTTGGGTGTACGGTGTAGTCTTGTGATAAAGTCCATAGTGATCTTGTCCCATTTCCACTCTGGTACTGGGAGTGGCTGTAGAGTACCATATGGCCGATGCCTTTCCGCTTTGACCTTCTGACACATGAGACATTTTGCTACATACAAGGCAATAGTGGTCTTCATTACTTGCCACCAATAGCTTTGTTTAAGATCTTTATACATCTTTGTACTTCCAGGATGAAGTGAGTACTCAGAACTGTGTGCTTCCTTCACAATCTTATCTTGTACCTCCATGTCATCAGGCACGCACAGCCTATCTCGAAATAGTAATGCCCCATCATTGGCTATTATGAAGTCAGTGTCATTCATTGTCTGCTCTTGAATTTGCAACATGATCCTTTGCAGCTCAGGATCCAAATATTATTTTGGTATCATCTCTTGTCTAATGGATGGGTGTACCTATAAGGCTGACAAGGATATAGTCAACTGCTTAACATCATCTAACTGATGTTCAAGCTCCAATATTGCTCCCTCATATAGAAGAATTTCATCCATCAACATTGCCTCTTGTATTAGCTGTGGACTAACAGCTAAGTACGAAAGTGAAACTGTCTGAGCGTTCAGACTTAGAGCATTAGCCACCACAGTAGCTTTGCCTGGGTGATACTGAATATCACAATCATAGTCCTTCATAAGCTCAAGCCATCTTCTCTACCTCATATTCAGACCTCTTTGGGTGAAAAAGTACTTAAGGCCTTTGTGATCTCTATATATTTCACACTTTTCCCTATATAAGTAATGACGTAAGATCTTCAAGGCAAAGATGACTGCCGCCAGCTCTAAATCATGAGTGGGGTAATTCTTCTCATACTCCTTGAGTTGCCTAGATGCAATACTACCACCTTGCGTGTTGCATAAGGACACAGCCTAACCCTATCTTGGATGCATCAGCATAGACTGTCAACCCACCTGTACCATTCGGAATGGTCAATACAGGAGCTGACACTAACCATTTCTTCAACTCTTAGAAGTTGTTTTCACATTCTTCTAACCACTCAAACGTTACACCTTTCCTGGTCAACTTAGTCATCGGTACCAAAATTCGAGAAAAGTTTCCAATAAAGCACCGATAGTAGCCTGCCAAGCCCAAAAAGCTTCTGATCTCTGTTATATTCTTGGGTGCTTCCCACTCTACTACAACTTTTACTTTGTCTAGGTCCACCTCGATCCCATTCTCAAACATCACATGTCCTAGGAATCCTACTTGCTTGAGCCAAAATTCAAATTTTCTGAATTTGGCATATAACTGTTGATCACTTAATCTTTGTAGTACCATCCTTAAGTGTTTTGCATGTTCTTCTTCTGACTTCGAGTAAATCAAGATGTCATCAATGAAAACGATGACCCATTTATCAAGGACATCATGAAATACTCGATTCATTAAATCCATAAAAGCAGTCGATGCATTGGCTAGCACGAAAGACAGCACTAGGAATTCATAATGACCATATTGGGTTCTAAAAGCTGTCTTTGGTATATCACTGCTCTTAATCTTAAGTTGGTAGTAACCCGATCTCAGATCAATCTTTGAAAACACTTTAACATCTTGTAGTTGGTTAAATAAATAGTCAATGTGCGGCAATGAATACCGATTCTTAATGGTCAATTTGTTCAGTTTCAGGTAATCGATGCACATACGCCGACTACAATCATTCTTTTTGAAAAATAAGACTAGTGCACCCCAAGGTGAGACACTTGGGCGTATAAACCCCTTTTCCAATAATTCTTGCAACTATGTCTGTAGCTCTTTTAATTCGGCTGGTGCCATTATATACGGAGCTTTAGACACTGTGGCGGCTCCAGGAGTTAAGTCAATGGCAAACTCTAACTCCCTATCAGGAAAGATATCAGGAAATTCTTTGACTACCTCCAATTCATCCAGTGGAGTAACCTTCGCATCCACATCTAGTACTGATGCACGGTAGTCCTGACATCCATCCTCTAATAACTTCACCACCTTCAAGGAAAAGATAATAGTCTTTCTAGATCGCTTTGAGTTTTCAGCTTGATACATAAGTTCTTCTTCATTATCATCCAACACCTTGACTTATTTCTCGGTACACATCACATTTGCTAGATGAGCTGACAACAAATCCATGCCTAGAATGACATCAAAATTGTGCATATTAAAATTGATAAGTTGCGCATCCAGTTTCTTTCCATTAATTTCAACTGAACACAGCCCACACAATTCTTTCAACTATTCCACCATGCCGGTGGGCATGCTAACAACTAGCTTGCATTTTAAGGTCCTAGATGGCACATCAAGCATTCTAGTAAATTGCTTAGACACAAACGAATGCGACGCCCTGGAATCGAATAAGACATATGCAGGTATACGTAATACAGATAAGACACCTAACATTGCATTGCATATAAGTATAACAGGTTACTCAAGTTTTAATCTTAAGGTCTTTTAATTAAAGTGTACCTGCTACTACTTTTGTACTGGCTTCAGCCTCCTCAGCTGTTAGGCATACATCCATCCCTGAGACTAGTTTCCCTGAGTTAAGGTAGGTCTATGAACAGGGGGCCAATTAGATGGGGCCACTGTTGGGTACCGGCAATCCTTGGCTAAGTGCCCGTACGAATGACAATTAAAACATTGGCTTGGCAATGATTGAATCAGAGCAAGAGCTCTTTATACTGTTCCTGGTGCAATAGGAGGACAAGGGGGTATTGAAGTCATAGGCACCACACTAGTGTTCAGGCAGAATGATGTAGTGCCCGGCCCACTAGCTGATCGGGGAGGATAACCCAAAGACCTGTAGGGTTGTCTATAGGTGGGACCATGGGAGTACGACCCACAAAAACTGTTTCTTGGGCTACCCGAATCAGCATATGGGAAACCCTCTTCCACAGTCCCAGAGTAAGGGATGGCTCTCCCTTTTGTCTATCTTCCATTATCTTGGCTTTTTGCATAATCTGTACATATTTAGTTAAGTCCAACACCTCCAGTACTATACCAATAGATGTCTTCAGCCCCTTTAAAAATTTCAGGGCTTTTTCCTCAGCCGTCCTCATATAGCGAGGAGCAAAATAGAACAAGCTTTCAAACTATTGCTGATACTCTAGAATAATTTTGCCTCCTTGAGTTAGTGTCATAAACTCCACCTCCTTGTGGTCTCTAGAGCTTTTGGGATAGTAATTTGACAAGAAAAATTCCTTGAATTGTTCCCAAGTAGGCTCTGGGTGAGTTGCCATCAATAGGCTTGGAAGCTTTCCACCAAGAATCAACTTCATTTCTAAGTTGTAACCCAACATATATAAGCTAATGTGCCTCTGTGCACTCTACTATGTCAAATACTTTCTCTAACTCTTGGATCCACCGATTCGGTTCCAATGGGTCATTACCCACCTTAGTGAAGATGGGTGGTATGTACTTCTTAAAAGATTCCACCACCTTTGTTGTAGTGGTGGTTGGTGGATGATAAGGTGGATAGTATAGATAAGGTGAAAGCATCATAAATGGCAGAGTGCCATATGGTGGAATCGGAGGGGCACCTCCTAGTTAATCTTGAGGTGCAACCTTAGGCGGTGTTCCCCTAAGTTGTACTCCAACACCGGACCCTACTGGAGGATCTTGAGGAGTAACCCCTCTAGGAGGCTGACCCTTTAGAGTAGATTTCTAATATTGTTGCATAGCATCCACGAAGGTTTGTTGCTACTGAAGCAACTGCTGCTGGAAAGCCCCTTGCGACTATTGTATAAGTGTTGCCACATCACCAGGAGTGATGACATGTGGGGGACCCAAAATTTTGTCCACTGGTGGCTCACCCGGAACATGCTCCAGATCATGATCCACTTGTGGTGGTGGATGTGAGGATTGCCCCACGGGTCAACGACCACGGGAAATGGGTGGTCGACCATGAGAGGTACCACGGGCATGACCATCGGATCTGGTGCGTACCATGGTGTTCTATACCTGGATTATTCCAAAATGTAAGCATTGATTGAGTGCCACAATATTTGTATATATATTCACAATCAATGTATTTCATATCACAGGCCACATTGATACACTACACCATATATCCAAGCATGCCCACATTAATTATCAATGAATAGTTTGGTTTCGTAACAATGGTTAACTATGCGGAAAAACACCCCTATTGGCATCTAATTGGGCCTAGAAGGCGCAAAATACTAAAAATCTCCAACACATGCCAATTTAGGGCCTTGGTACTCAGACAGGCAGGCAAGACCAGCAAGTAAGGTCGGGCAGGGGCCCATAGGTCGGTGGCCCGCCAGTCTCATCCAAGACCATTTTTAAAAGGGGTTTTTAAAACACTTATTTGCCACTTTCTCTTCTTCTTCTTTCCAAACTCGACTAGGGGAATTTGTGGGTCTTATCCCCCGCTTCAACTCACGATTCTACTCAACGACTCATCATTTCAACTCCATTTCATCTCCTCAAATCCACAAGTAAGTTCACTTTCTCCTTTTCTTTTTGAGAATGATGCTTTTCGATATTCTTCGGTATTCTTTTGTTATAGAACTCAATATCTCATCATATACTTCATTTCTTCCATGGAATATTTGTTTTCTTGACAATGTGATGATCCATTTATGCTTTCCATGGTTTGATGGCCTTGATTGACCAATTTATAGATAGAAATCTCAAATTCTTGCCCTAATTTCTCTATTTTAGGGTTTTCTTCTCATTTTTCTTTCTTGTCTCAAATTGATGATTCAAATGTTATTCTTCACTCTCATTGCACACACCCATTAGTAGAGTAGCCATTTCCATTTGTGTGTGAACATGTTTCCTCTCTTTTGATATACATAACCCCATTTATGATCAAATCCTTGGAAATTTTGGGGGTTCTCTTCCATTTCTTCACTTTTTTCTTATGATTAAAAGTATCATTTTGTCCATCCTCTATCAACGACTCATAAGAAAGTTTGAATAATTTCATTTTGGGGATACATAAATTTTCCCTTAAGATTGTCTCCACTTTTACTCGTGCATGATCTCCATTATCTTCGATCAAATGTTTAGGGTTTCCATCCCTTTTCTTTGTTTCAATAGTAGACACCGCAATCATCATGCTCCTTGTTTCCCATTCATTTGCGTTTGGGTATTATGTAGATTTTCACACTCATCCATTTCTTTATCACAAATTTTCATTTCCTTCCAAGTTCATTCCTTTAATTTCATTGCATTTTGGTATCTATCCATGCATTTAGAGGTTCTCTCACTCATGTCATTGTTCATAGGGTTCATCTTACCCCCCCCCCTTTTTAAAATACTACTTATCACATTCTTTTCATATTCCCTGTTCATTTCACTTACACATCTCCCTTTGTGTTGTCAGGATGTCTTCTAGAAAAGGTAAGGAGACAGCCTCTTCCTCCAAAAGGAGGAAGACTACTACCTCCTGGGGAAGGAATGCTACTCCTGGTTCCTCATCTTCACCACGGGCCCAGAACACAACAAACCTGTCTTTTGATCCTACGAACTATGACGAGAGCTTGTTCCATAGTACTGAGACAGCTGTTGCCTGGTCTACCTTTTCCAAGCGACCGCTTATGATGGAAAAGACAGTAGTGACCGAGGACTTTGTAAATTATCAGATGTTGGAGAGATTCACGGCCTACAGGCTGGGAAACCTTCATCGTAGACAACGATGATGATTGACAAAGTGGTGGCTTCTTTCTCTACTTTCCTTCATTCCTGACCTTATCTTTCATCCTTCCCTTTATATTTGATGATGGTGATTTTTTTGATACTTTTTGGTTGCATATTTTGATATACTATACTATAGTTTGGAACTTGGATAGTATTCTGTGGTGGTTTATGACTTTTGGATTATTTTACTTGATTTAACTTATTCTGTTATGGTTTAGTGGTGACAGTGGGTCATCCCAATTTGTTATTATGTTCATGTATGTTGTTTATCAAATGACTTATGTAAGATTTTTGGAAATTCAATATGGCGCCATTATGCTGCCAAAATTTTCATTAAATTTAACGTAATGGTTTATAAAATAGACACATTGGTTCTTTGTTAATCTATCTAAGTTCTACTCCCATGCATGCTATGGAATGCAAGTATTTGGACTTTTTCATCTTGTTACAGATTTTATTACTTTAAGACTTTTATGTTTACCCAATCCCGAGGGTCCTATTATATGGCTCTATGGGATCTGACTTGTATGTTGTCTGTGGGTAGAGCATCATGCTTTGATACCACCGACTGTCACAACCCATTCCATATAGAACCAGACCGATGACTTAGTTATCACCTGTTAACCCAAAACCTACCAAGATCATCTGATACAGTAACCACAGCACAACAAATACACACTCTAAACCAAGAAGATTATGTGTATCAACGGAAGTCTTACATGTATTTATTTGTAAATACCCCAATACTCTTGAAACCCAAATTGTATTACATAATATCTTTACATGTGGGCCCGTAGGCGTAATATATACACAATAAATACAATTTAAACATCTAGAGTACAAAAAAGGTAACATTTCAAAATAATCAAAAAGTGTCTCAATATAGTATCAATGTTGTTGACTCGTAACACAGCTATCACACCGACACTCGACCCCGTGCCCAAAATCTTCAGGGATCCACCAGTCTTCAACTGGAAACTCCACGGTGGGTCCCGACTCTAGCTCAATCGGATAACCTGCAAGATCATCTTAAAATGGTGTACATGTAGGATGAACTCACTAGCCCAGTAAGTGAAAAGAAAGACCACACAAGTATGCGCAATACAAATGAACCTATATGCGTGCAGTTCATTTTATTATCTTAGTCCACCTAGACAATAATTCTAAGTCATAGGTCATGTGCTACTCATAACCACAGCGTGCGTATGCTCCGGATACGAGCTATGAACCCCATCCCATGATACACACATAAGGTTATCGGAGAAGGCCAGCTGTTGCTACCAAAAAAGTAAATTACCGACCCACGGTGACATTAAAGTAAAATGCTGACCTACAGAGAAATTAAAGTAAATTACTGACCCACGACGACATTAAATTAAAAGCAGTACGATTAGCCCTCTTAATATATCACCGAAGTTGTCGACAATCCTAATGATCAGCCTGGCATACTTCTAACCACCATCGTTAGTTCACAACCTCGGGCTTCCCCTTAGTGATATACCCAGCACCTAAACCCTTGCTGGGAAGGATCGTAGCATAGGGATATGTCATTCCTACCCGCATATTCCTATGTGGCATAATACGACTGCATAGTGCTATCGTGTCCTATTTCATGTGCCACCAATGCATTCGTGTCCAAGCCGACTATGGTTGTTATGCCTGTGCCCTGACTTGGTCTAATTTGAACTGTTGTGATAGGTCACAAACCGGAGATCGATAGCACAACTGGGTTTTGGTTCGCGGCCACCCATTTCTGAAGGGGGAGAGATGACCCCACATGTTCGTGCATCACATGCCAGTCTAACTAGAGGGGATTTATACCTTCCGATCCTAGACGGTAAGCGACCCAACTCCTCACACATAAATCCTGACACTTATCGAAGTTGTCAAAAGGGCTTGAGTATGGTCAAGGGCAACCACCCGTGCAAGATCAGCTATGAGATAGCAAGCTGTCTTGACCACTGGAAATATGCCACTAGATCCACTGTTCCTGAATCCGATGGGATGTTTCTGGTGAGAAAAACAGGCTACGGTAATGGTGTCGATGGCCATAGGTCCTGCCACTAGCATCGTAAATAGTTTTGGATGATCCCACATCATACCCCACATTTTCCTCATGACGTGAACGCGTTTCGGACCTAAGTGGTCGGGTTCTCGGGCTCCAAAAGTGATAATAACCCGATCGATCAGATTAGGGTCCAACCACATGGACCCTAAGGTCCAAAATTAACACTTAAGTAACATTCTTCATTTCTCTTGTGTCCAACATAGGGGAGGAGAGAAAGAGGAGAGAAAGGAAGAAGAAGAAGGGGAAGAAGAAGGAAGAAGGCTTACCTTGGTGCCGACTACCGCCTAGTTGCAGGAATCACTGCCGGAGGTAAGTACACTCACTTGCACCATTGTCTCTCTTCATTTTAACCTAGAAAAGGCTAGGTATAGATGGAATATTAGTGTACAAACATGTTGAGGTAGTAGAATGCATGTTCTACCCTCTCGGTGTTGTTGCCAAGCTTGAACCAAACTTGAAGAGCTACGGCAACAAGTATTTATCAAAGACCAACTAGGGTTTCGATCATTTGATCGACGTATTTCCCAAACGGCTTGATGAAATTGGGATTTTATTAGCTTAGAATGATGCTAGGAATATCCCCTACAAACTCCACAGAACAAATCCTGGCGATCGGGCCTGAGCCGAAAAGCCCTAAAATGAGTGGGCTGTTCTAAACCACCATCGGAAACAGCCCACTGGATCCACTGGACCTACTTCCAGTGGCATATTTCTGATGGACCACAGAGGCTTGTGAGCTCTCTGTCACCACCACTAGAAACAACATTGATATTTTTGGTGGAAATATCCTATTTTCAGTGGGTGTTTCCGGTGACATTATTGTCACTGATGGATTTTGTCTGTACCCTTTGGGGGTGACCCATGTGGGTCCCTCCCGATGTTTCCGACACGTATTGATGTTCGGTTCTCTTTGTGTCCAGTACAGTGATGCATACAAACCCCGAAGTCAAAATTGAGCTGGTCGATCGGTGGCTATACTTGAACCCTAACACACTCAAACATAAACCAGGTGAGGGATGGACTGTGTTTATTTTTGGAATGTTCATTATTATTAAATTTCTCACATGCTTAGAATTACATGTTTAATTATAATTGCTCAAATATGATGATGATATGTCACAATTGTCATTTTACAATTTTGATATGAATTGTTATGGAATTGTATGACAGGATCCGATGTGGCGGAGGTGGTACCGGTACCGTGATCACCGTGTGTTTGGTTGTGTGTGTGAGACAAAATTCGACGTGGTTGAGGTGGTACTGGTGCCGTGATTGCCGTATGTATGTTGTATTATGCATTGATTATGTGCATTAGAATTAGTTGTAGTCACGAGTTACACTTTGTGGCCAAGTCTCGCTGGTATCGTGTACCCCAGGACTACATTTGGAAATAGATACGCTTTGTGGTCGACGATTTGTACTGGTGTTGCGTAGTCCATATTCAACTGTGATATGCATGCTAGATTAGGTAAACGGTCTCGGGTTTCACTTTGTGGCCAAGGTCTCACTAGTATCATGTACCCGGGACTGTATTAGGAGTTGGATTACACTTTATAGCCGAGGTCTTGCCGGTATCATGTAATTCATACTAACTGTATCACTATGAAGGCATGTAGCATATATGTGGTTAGGTATCACTCCCTATGCTACAAACCCTTGCTAACAGGGGTTGAGGTGTTGGATAACCCATTGTGGTATGTTCGATATGCCTTTCTAGAATGCCATACCCTCGATACGATGTGATTGTTACTAGAGGCGGGAACCTGTCTGGCATAGCCGATGTTTTACCGGTGCCATGACTGCCAGGAGGGGGTTATCAAGGGTTTGTTGGGTGACCCATGGACGCATATGGGAACTAGCAAGCTTCTAATCATGGCTAAGATTTGTATCCTTACCTAGTCGATGGCAGTTTCGAGACGAAGGATACAGCCTAATGCACTATAGTAGCATTTTACCAGACTTAGTTATATTGTTAGGTGGATAATAAATAAATGAAATCCATCACGAGCATCAGGGACTATGTGTTTAATTTCCACTATCATGCATCATGAATCATTATTACTATTGTCTTGCTTAGATGTGTGTGACCCCACCCCTCACTGAGCAAGTTAGAAAGCTCACTCCACGTATACACACTTTTTAGATGATAATACAAGTACGGTCGTGCTTGTAGCTAGTGACTCTTTATCCTCCGGACCCGAGTATGGAGTGAGCGACTGGTGGATGCCGGACGCGGAGGAATATGGCCCAGACTGTGCTTGTGATTTATGTGCATACGCGGCACCATGAGGTGTTTGGCGTATTTTTTGTGATTTTGATACGAGTTTGTGGATGGTACATTTCTTTTAAACTTATTAGTTATACGTCATGGATCATTGTAAAAGAAGAACTCAGTTATGAATATTATCCTATCACTAGAGATTTTCCCCATTTTATATATGATGATTCCGCTCTTATACTCTAATTCCACTACTTATGGTTGGTTTGTGATGTGAGATTGTGAAATGTTAAGCTACTACTATCAGAGATCCTGGTAGGTTTGTAAGACAGGTATGTGTCTTACTCGCACTGCCAGTATTCCTAATGGTAAGTTGGGGCGACTGAAATTAGGGTGTGACAATGGAATCTAGTCTAGCAAGCATCATATTCAATAGTTTATAGTCATCCATCTCGTATCACAAGCAAGAATAGGCATTTACAATTAAAGATATCAGCATGTCAATAATAATTGAATTTAATAATGAAGACATCAATGCATGCAATGGCACTTGTGGATGACTAGTCTACACAATAATAATATGATGGCATGGCTAGTCTACAACCAAAATGACATGATGCAGTGTCCTCTTCTCACTTATCTAGTTGTGTACAAAGACCACCCTTGATACGAGAAAAATCTGGAGTGCAATAACGCGAGTTCTAGTACAACCTATCGTAAAAAGAGTTGGGTTTAATATACCTCCACTTTAGGGTAATAACCAGTGAGGTATGATGATCCCAATGTATTTAGATTCAACAGAGTAAGTTACACGATAAATTTGGGCCCAATCGCGACCCGAGAAGTCAGATTGGTGGTCAACCGGCGGGTAAGGCACCCACCAATCCATGCTCACCGCTCAATCCAAGGACACTACCTGGACCGACGAGCCAGGAGAGGCGGGCCAAGTCACCCATCGATCTTGCTTGTCGGTCAAGCCAACAGCCTACCCAGGATAGGCGAGCGGTAGATTGGTGGGTCCTATTATTCCCAAGCACCCACCAGTCAGAACCGAGATTTTTTATGTTCTCTTCCATTCTTCATCCCACCTTGGGAAAACCACCACGGGTCGATTCGACCACATTTTTCACAAATCTAAGGCTCCAAATCATGATTCAACCTAGATCTAAGGTCAATCTAAAGTCTTAAGCGTGGATCTTACCTCTTTGCTCAAGAACACCTCAAAACCTCAAATCCTTCTCTTTAGCTTAAGAGACCAATAGATGCTTCACAAATCTTATAAGTCTTCCCCTAAATCTTTCATAAAAAAACATATAAACCTTTATTAAATCTTAGATTCACATTCTCAAGAGATCATAACAAGATCCAAAGGATTGCTACCAAATCGAAGGGTTTCACTTAGGGTTTCATAAGGGCTTAAGGAATATGGACTTTACTAACCTCAAATCATAGATCTCGAGATGAGGATCATTAATCCGGTGTCGAATTCAAGAGATCTGGCCACAACGACTCACAATGATCATCTTCCTCCCCATTTTCTTCTTCCTTCTATCTCCTCTTTCTTTTTTTTTCTCTCTCTTCTTTACTTTTCTCTCCCACCGTGTAAAACAATAAATGAGGTGAGGGAAAGATAATAAATGCTCTTTATAGTGGGATCAAAATATCTAAAGACAGAGTGATAGGTCATACTGGTGGGGTCGACCCACCTATGACCACCCGCCAGTCAGCCAGAACTTAGCCTAAACATTGGGATTTTCGATGGGGCTCGGCCCTGACACATATTTCACTCCCGGTAATTGATTAATATGTGTACTTGATGTAAAATATGGTTATATACCTTTACTGTGCGTATATGACCTCGTGATATGTTCAAGTACACAGTTTGGGTACATGAACTTTACAGACACTAACCCCAACTCATTTGGCCAACCAGAGTTCAGAGTCACTCTTGCCATCATGTTCCATAAGGTATTCGAATCAGCTCGCTCTGGTTCAGGTCCTGCAAGACCAAACCAAACAAACCGGGAAATTAGACTGGGTTTAGAAAGTAGGGTATCACAGATTCCACTCATGTTGGAGACCTATCCCTAGCTAAGATTGCTCTGTGTGTGTGTGTGTGTGTGTGTGTGAGAGAGAGAGAGAGAGAGAGAGAGAGAGAGAGAGAGAGAGAGAGAAGAAGAAGAGATTCAAGGAGAGTCATACCTGTTAGGAGTTGATCAAGGTTGAAATCAAAGAGTCCTTTTTGCTGCCATTGAGAAGACAAGCTAATCACAACAACGGTAGGAAGCTGATACCCCTTGTATTAGATTTTGTGTTTTATTTCATAGGTTTGAGGAGTGAGTTCTTTTAGCCTATGCTAGGGGGGATTTTTCTTGGTTCAAATTATATGATGATACATTTTATTTAGATATTATAATAACTGTAGGATGTATTTATATTTTTTATTTGAAGAATTTCATGCACAAGATTGGATTTTTTAGACTTGTCAAGGGGACTATAGTAGACTGGTTTGATATGTAGTGCATGTTAGATTTTTATAAAATTATGTGATAATAGTTACAACTTAAAAATTTTTATTTAAATGATTTTCAAACATATAGATCTCTGTAAAATTTATTTTCATTTTGATTTCATTTTATATAACAAAAAAATAAGGATTTCAGGCTGGTTTGTAGAAGAGGCAGATTTAGAACACGGTTTTGGGTGGACTCAATACCCTCTTTAAAAACTTTTTTTAGGCATGATATTGTTTGTACATATTTAAAAAATAATCAGTCACCTAGGAGAAATAATGGCTCATTTTGATTCTCGTAAGAGGTATTTGTGTATTTTTTTTTTACCATACCTTAGAAATCTGACGGATTCTGGATGCTGGGATTGGACCTTAGGAATACGCAACCTAGGAATGTTTTTTTAGTATGATTTTCTTATATGTGATAGCCCCAAAAGTCTAATCTTACCCATAAAATTCCCTATTCCATTTGATTTATAGAAAAGGAAGAAAATATATTTTTATTGGATTGTTGTCAACTTTGTCTAGTGCATATGTCTAGTACATATGCCAGTTCTTGTATATATTTTTTGGATGATTTAAAGACCGATTTAGAATATGAATCCTTCTAATGAATCATATTTCTCTCTATTAGTCTAGTTTTACCTATAAAAATACCCAATCCATTTGATTTACAAAAGAGGGAGAAAATGAATTTCATTGTACTGTTGTCAATTCTGTCCAATGCATGTACCAGTCATTGTGTCTATATTTTAAATGCATTAAAAAGTGATTTTGAGAATGAATCATTCTAATGATTTGTTTATTTGTTAGTCTAGTGTTACTCACAAAAATCCTAGACCCATTTGGTTTCTGGAAGAGGGGGAAAAATAGTTTTAATCCACTGCGGTCATTTCGGTTTAACAGAAATGGTCACTGTGTCGTACCTTATGTTGAGGCCTATTTTGAAAAGTTTCAAAAACCTAATCTAGAGATAAGTCCTAATAAATTATGATATTTTAGGTCTACTTTAAGGATATATAATTTATTTTATATCGATGATCTATGTTAGATGTTATGGAAGTAGAAAAGAGTTATACATAGAATTTGACATAATCTGAAAAATATGAATATAATGTGTTAGGTGAGCATATTTAGGGACTATACACTTATGGAAGAGGGACTAGAGATCTGGTAATTTTATACAACAAATCAAGGTGAGTTAATTCATAGGCTTAACTTGGTTGATATGCCTCTTACATTATTATGTGAAATGATATAAGGATTTCTCTCATGTTAATATGTTGTGAATGTTGTTATGGTGTTTTGAAGATTATATATGTTATTTCTCATACCTTAATATTAATGACATGCCATGTATGTATCATATGTCTTATATAAATGTGATGTTATGCCATGATAGAATATGATAGAATCTTATTAGGGACCTGCATAAAAGAATTGAAAATATGTTCCCATACATAGAGTTTTAGCTTCAGAACTAGAACCCAGACTGCACCCCTTTCCATTAGGGGTTAGATGCTAGATGAGAAAACTAGAATAGAACTGAAGATAAGACCTCCCACAAGGGAAACACACTATCCTCCAGAACAAAACAAGAATGAGGGTAAGGATGGGAATTCTCTTACTCCTCCAGAAGTAGATTAGGAAAAAAAAAAGTATATTCTGTGGAAACCCATATAAAAATACGTATAATACTATTAAGGGACTATTTGATAACATTTCCTTTCAGCTATTTCTGCATCTTTCTATTTCGAGAAATGGAGAAACAGGAACAAAAGCGTTTGATAACTGCATTCCGTTTCACTTATTTTTAGGAATAGAAATAGGAATTTATAACTCTTTATGGTTCAAGAAATGGATTTGATGAAACAACTCCCACTCGTTTCACCGTTTCCAGAAACAACATTCACTCAAAAACTTAACCCACACGTGAACCTCAAACGTCGGCTCCACCGCTAGCTGCAGCCGTACTCCACCAAGAAATGACCTCTGGTTCTGGATGGAATCAGTAGCCATGGCAGCCATCTATTGTTGTTGATGTTGGAACTTTATCTGGGCTTGAATCTACTGAACCTGTGAAGGGTTAAGGTGATTTAGCCCTATTGATGAACCTGATTGCACTGGACCAAACTGGTCTTCGATCGAGAACCTTGGAGAAAACATTTGGGTAGTCGATGTCGAGCAAGAATCAGGGTATAACTGGGGTTGAGAAGAGAAAGAGCAGAAGGGGTAAGAAGAAGAAGAAGGTGAAGGACATGAAGAAGAAGTTGAAGGGGTTACAGAGGAAGCAAATGCACTGTTGATATAAGGCTCTAGTGCTTTCATGAGCTCCTCTCTGAAGGGATCTGATAATATAGGTCTATTATTGTAGATATCTATAGCTACTGCCATAACTTCTGAATCAAACAATTGAGAGAAAAAGAATGATTGCTACCAAATAAAAAAAAAACACACCTATTTCTTAACAAAACCAAAGAACAAACAAAGTTTTCAGAAAAAAAAAAGAAACCGAAATTTGAAACCCTAAAATCAAAAAGGTTTTTTCTTTACAAGTTTCTTCTAAAACCTAGAACCATTAATCAACCTGAGGGATAGAAAAACAACCCTCTCAGTTGAACAAATTTAAAGAAAATCTACAAAAGGTTCAAAAAAAAACCAAAAATAAAAAAATAAAAAAAAATTGGATCTCTATTCTGAAACACCAGGCTGAAATAACCTAGAGGGGGTGAATAGGTTATACTAGTGGAAATTAAAAATTTTCGAGATCATATCTCCGAGTGTGATTGCGAATTAAAACTAAAATGGAATAAAAGAAATAATTACAATCACATAACACAAGATTTATAGTGGTTCGACTCAATACGAGTCTAGTCCACTCGCTACAAGAATCCTTTTATAAGGTATTCCACTAGTTCTCCCTTTCAGTACGATAGGTAGGGAAAAAAACCTTTACAATCTTTTTCACGGATAAGAGTATCCTACAAATCCCCTTTACAGGTAGAGAGGTGCCTTTACAATCTCTTTTGGAGGTAGAGAAACACCTTTCTCTTTTTAGGATAAGAGAATCCTTACAACCCTAAGTACAGTCTAGAATTGTAAAAACAATAAAATTAAGAAATAGTGGAATAAGAGAAATACCTCAAGTGTGGTGCAAATGATGAGAATGAGAGATGAATAATGAACCTTATGTAAAGTCTTCTCTATGGCTTTGACTTGCAAAGGAGAGAGAGTGGAGAACTTGATTGGGACTTAAGCTCTTACAGAGATTTAATGACTTAAACAGCTCAAGTAGGATATAATAATCTTAATGACTCTTGAATGCTCACAATAATCCTCGTAATGCTCTTGCTTAATTCATATTTAATTAAGAGAAACTAGGGTATTTATAGATGAACTTAGTGACGCATTTTTGACAGGAAATCAGGTTCTATTGGTCGTATTCTGGGACCACCGGTCGATTAGCCATTGATGGCCGATTGGCCGAAAAGAGTCGTTAGGGACAAAAACTAGCTGTTGGAGTTCTTCCAGAGAGACACTAGTCGACCAGGACTTTCTGTTGTTGACCAGCTATGGTCTCGGACAATTTCGATTGACCACTACATCCAACCGGTCGATCACTAGCTTGATAGGCAATGTTTTGACAGAACTCTACCATACTGACTAGTCCTCAGTGTTTTGACCATAACTGTTCGGTCTGACCTCGGATTAAACCAAAACCAGTTGTGTTGGAATCGTGACTTGATTTTCCATAACTTTTTTAAGAGTCCAATTCTAGATACCAAATCTAAGGTTGTCCAAAATTCCCTTGAGTCAGGTCACTCTGTTTTCACAGAATTTTACTAGAACATTTTACACTCTACCACCTAAGGTCATTCTATTATGATGCATGAGGTGCGTGCATATGCAATGTGGGTACAAATTACAAATTATACTGTCTATCCTATTATCTTCATCTTGGGTCTTGAGATTTTCATTCTTGGTCTTGAATGTCTTTGGGCTTCAAGGTCATGTCTTCATGAGTTCTTCCTTGATGTCTTGATTCAACTCTTCTAAGTGTGTCTTCAAATTAATTTTACTTCTTCAAGCTAATCACAATTTATCAAATCGAGTTAAAGACGCAGGTTTGTTTGTTAACACCAAAACACATTAAGGAGTGTGGGCATATTCCCCAACAATCTCCCGCTTTTTGGTGATGACAAACAAACACAGGCAATATAACCAAATACACGAAATGACAGTAACACAATAAATAGAATTCCAAAGTCATTTCCAAAGATAGTCAGATTAAAATACAGTAAGAAATGATAGTAACACAGTAAACAGAATTCCAAAATCATTTCCAAAAACAGTCAGATTAAAGTAATCCTGAATATAGAGATACTTCTCCCCCTTTTGTCATCAGCAAAAAGGAACCAAAAAAAAAAAAAAAAAATGCATGTGCCGCATAAAAGAATAAAATACTCCCCCTGAGTATGTGCTAGGGAAAAAAAAACAGTTTAAACTAATTATGACACAAAAGTGCAGGATTGTTTAACTAAAATAACCATAAGTTTAACCGTAGGTTAAGCATTGTATCTCAAAGTACTTCAACAAGTAAAGATAAAGACTTAAAGTAAAAGCTAAGTTCCACAAGATAAAATAAAACAAAAAACAACATAACATGATTTTAACGGTCACAAAAGAGTTCTATAAAAGGAGTAAGAGCTCCTATTCCTCTGCATCCTCATCCTCATCCTCATCGTCAGTGTCCTCTTTGTCTTTGCCTTCATCATCTTCATCTTCCTCGTCTCCGTGTAGGAGCTGGAGAATCTCAATCTTCTTTCTCTCCATCTTCCCCAATTGGGCAAGGAGGATGTTCCCAAACTACTCCATATCGACGACAGTTGTAAAGGCTGACCCATCATCACTTCTTTGTTGCTATGGTTGGCTGGGTCCAACATCAGTCTTTTTGGAGGCAGTGGTCTTTTTGGGAAGGATGTGCATCTTTCGAGCAATGGAGATGTCGATCTCTTGAGGAAGAGGCTCAAAGGATTCACCAGTGAAATCCACATGAAAATGGTCCAAGATTTGACAAATCATCCTTCTATAGGGAAGATTTCCCTTTTGAAGTGTGTCACCATGGATGATCATGGTTTTGAGCAGAATGTAAGGAAGGTTGATGCTCATTGTCTTGCAAACACAGTAGGTAAGATAGGCATGGAATGATGAGACCTCATCTCTATGACCACTCTTTGGTAGGATGTTGTAGGAGATGATGAGGTTGACAATCCTCCCTAGATCGGTGAGTTCCTTCGCCTTAATCTTGTGCGTATTAGTTTACTCCTTCATGATGCTAGTGTACACACAATCAATGTCCATGAGTTTTCCTATATAGGTTTTAGGGTTGTAGCATTTGAGTTCCCCTACCACAGAGATGTCTAGGATTTCTCCTAACATCTGGATGTCTATATTTATGGGAACTCCCTTAACATAGGAATGGGCTAGAAGATTATCACCTTCACCAGAGAAGGTAAGGTTGCAGAAGAACATTTTGACTAGGTGGGGATAACAGTTGAACTCTAGTTTGAGAATGTTGCCCCATCCCAAAGCATCAAAGAGGTCTTTGACGTCATACCTGGACAAAGAGTTGGAATTGATGGTTCTTCCATGCTCTATGTGCTGAGAAATGTATAGATCCCATGATTCTTAAGCAATGGAGGAGGAGAACCAGATATCTTTGTCAGAGGCCTTCCATTTTCCCTTTTGAGCGACGGTCTTCTTGGCTTTGTGTGGGCAGTGAGAGTCCATGATGGTGAAAGGCGAAAGAAGAGAAGAAGGGCAAGAGTTTTGAGAGGAAAAGGAAGGATCTTGAGAGATCTAGGTTAGAAATGGGTTCTAACTAGGGTTTTGGGAGAGGAATAGTCAAAATAGGGTTTTAGGCCAAAAGGGGTTTTTTAAATGAGGCAAAAAGGCTCAAAAAATTGATTTTAAAAGGGTCTAGAATCGAGTTTTCGACGACGGTGGTCAACCGGTAGATGGTGGAGGTCGATCGGTATTCCTTTCGGTCAGTGGTCAACTAGAAGATTTGAGGCAATCGACCAGTGGATCAGGAGCAATCGACCGGTAGATTCCAGAATTGCCTAAAAACTCAAAAACTTATGAATTTTGAAGGGGTTTTTCAAGTCTGGGCTTTTGGAATTTAAATATGCATGAAAAATGTTTAATCGTTCAACCAAATGAGTTGCAAATTCCAAGCTCCTTCCTTAGGAAACTAAAACGCTCTTCACCTAGTGGTTTAGTGAATATATTTGCAAGTTGTTTCTCGGTTTCAATGTATTCTAGAGAAATGTCGCCATTTTGAATAGTGTCTCCCAGAAAGTGGTGTCAAATGTCTATATGCTTTTCCCTTGAGTGTAAAATGGGATTTTTACTCAAGTTTATGGCACTGGTGTTATTGCACATGATTGGCTAAGATTCGAAACTCACTCTAAGGTCTTGGAGATTTTGCTTCATCCAAAGAATTTGGGCACAACATCTACCAGCTGCAACATATTCGGCTTCGGTGGTAGATAGAGCAACGGAGTTTTGTTTCTTGCTAAACCAAGAGACAAGGCAAGAGCCGAGAAAGTGACAGGCACCACTGGTACATTTTCTGTCGATATGGTAGCCCGCGAAGTTAGCATCTGAAAAGCTGACTAAGTCAAGGGGTTGGTTTTTGGGGTACCATAACCCAACATCACAGTGCTTTTCAAATATTTAAAAATTCATTTCATAGCTGTGAGGTGTGATTTCTTAGGATTGTCTTGAAACTGAGTACATACACATACACTATACATGATGTCAAGTCTACTTGCCATTAGATATAGAAGACTCTCATTTATGCCTCTATATCTAGTTACATTCTCAGAAATGCCATCTTCATCCTTGGTTAGTTTCAAGGATGAGCTCATCGGAGTGTCTGAAGATTTTTTACTGGTAATGTCAAATTTCTTTAGCAGCTCCTTAGTGTACTTGCTTTGATTTATGAAAATCCCATTATCAGTTTGTTTTATTTGAAGACCAAGGAAGAAATTTAACTCTCCCATCATACTCATTTCAAATTCATTACTCACCTTGCTACTGAAATCAGTACACATTCTCTCATTGGTTGAGCCAAAGATGATATCATCTACATAAATTTGAACAATGAGTATTTCATTCTTCAAGTTCTTCACGAACAGGGTTGTGTCAATCCTCCCCCTTGAGAAGCCACTTTCTATCAAGAAAGTATTCAATCTCTCATACCAAGCTCTACGAGCTTGTTTGAGGCCATACAGGGCTTTCTCAAGTCTATAAACACGGTTTGGAAACTTAGGATCTTCAAAACCTGGGGGTTGAGCTACATAGACCTCTTCTTGAATATATCCATTCAAGAAGGCACTTTTGACATCCATTTGATACAGTTTGAAGTCCTTATGGCATGCAAAAGCTAGTGGAATTCTAATAGACTCTAACCTTGCTACTGGTGCATAGGTTTCATTATAGTCTATTCTCTCTTGCTGATTATACCCTTTGGCTACTAGTCTCACTTTGTTTCTTATTATATTTCCATCTTCATCCAGTTTATTGCGAAAGACCCACTTAGCACCAATAATGGTGTGGTGATCAGGTTTTGGGACAAGTTCCCATACCTTGCTTCTTTCAAACTAGTGAAGCTCTTCTTGCATAGCAACAATCCAATTGCTATCTTTTAGTGCTTCTTCTATGTTCTTCGGTTCAATCCTTGAGATAAATGCAGTGTGATTGCATACATCTCGGGCTTTAGATCTAATTTGGATTTCTCCATCTAGATCCCCTATAATGTTTTCTAAGGGATAATTCATATGAGGGATGACTTCCTTAGGTACTATTTCTACTTTTTCGATGGTAACATCATTAGAATCATTAAGAGAAATATCATTAACTTTGTTCTTAAGCTCATCAAACATGGTATCATCATCATCAACAAGAGATTTATTCAAGTTATTCGGCAATGATTCATCAAATCATACATTCATAGATTCTTCAACCATTAATGACTTATTAAAAACTCTATATTCCCTATTGTTGAGTGAATATCCTAAGAATATTCCTTCATCAGATTTCGCATCAAATTTTTCAAGATGATTTTTAGTGTTTAGGATGAAACATTTACACCCAAAAATTCTAAAGTAGTCTACTTTTGGTATTTTACCAAAGTACAATTCATATGGGGTCTTGAAAAGTAAAGGTCTGAGAATTATCCTATTTAGCACATAATAAGTTGTATTTAAAGCTTCAACCCAAAAGTACTTAGGCAAGGAATACTCATTGAGTATAGTCCTAGCTGTCTCTTATAGTGACCTGTTTTTCCTTTCAACAACCACATTAGATTGAGGTGTTCTAGTAGCGGAGAAATTATGGTCAATTCCATACTCATTGCAATATGAGTCAAATTGACTTATATTATCAAATTCTCCTCCATGGTCACTCCTCACAGAGGTTTTTGTATTCCCTTTCTGATTTTGCAGTCTTTTACATAGAGTTGCAAATTCATCGAAGGCATCATTTTTGTTTTTTAGAAAAACCGTCCAAGTGTATCTAGAATAGTCATCTATGATTACAAAGGTATAACTTTTACCACTCATACTAGATACATTGATAGGTCCAAATAAGTCTAAATGAAGAAGTTTCAATGGGATAGAGGAAGAGACAATATTCTTCGACTTGTGGGAGACTTTGGTTTGTTTGCCTTTTTGACAAGCATCACAGAAATTGTCTTTCTTATACTTGATCTTAGGGAGGTTCCTCACAAGATCTTTGGATGCGATGGTTTGAATCAACTTGACATCCATATGTCCAAGTCTTCTATGTCATAATGATGATGCACTATGGTTAGAAACCAAACATGCATTCAAGGAACTTGATTCTTCAAGCATACAAACATAGATATTGTTTTTCCTAGACCCTTTTAAAATTAAATTATCATTTGCATCTTTAATGTAACAATGAGAAACATTAAATTCTACTTTGTATCCAATACCACATAATTGACTTACACTTAGAAGATTATAATTCAAATTTTTCACAAAGAAAACATTTGAGATTAAAATACCTCCAAGTCTTATTTTTCCAATACCAGTAATTTTTCCTTTGCTGTCATTTCCAAAGGAGACCTATCCTTCGTCGTAGTCCCGTAAGCTTAAGAATAGGTTCTTGTTGGATGTCATGTGTTTGGACCATCCACTATCGATTACCCATTCGGCTTCCACTTTATTCTTCAAGCAAACCTATAACAGAAATTTAAGCGTACATTGGTTCCCATAATCTCATGGGTTATCATTGTTAGTGTCAAAAGTTCCTACTGGAACCCAAGTGGTTCTGTACTTTTTAGGTCTTTGGTTCTGCCTTTGGGATGACTTTGGGTTTCTTTGGGTCATCTGAGGTTCATAAGATCCATTTGATCTTTGAGGAGTATAGTATCTTTGAGGTCTATAGGATCCTTGGTTTTGGTATTTTTCTTGTGGTCTATAAGTCTTCCGAGGGTAGTTCCCATACCCTTGGTATCGTCTTTGGGGCCTCTCAATAGAGTATTCTCTTTGAGGTTGGGATTTTCTATACCTGGGCATAAGTCTAGAGTCTTCTTGAGACCTATATTGCCTTTTTGGGGGCATTTAGTAGTAGGTATAGCTAACTCTCGGTCTCTCAATTTGAGAGTTAGGGGTCTTTCTTTTCCTAGATGACACTAGTTTTATGGAATGTCCTGTCTTTTTGTAAAAATCACATTTGATGTAAGAGGTGGATGGTTGGTTTCTTTGGTCACCCCTTCTTTTATTGAGTGCGTCAACCTCGAAGGCTTCTCAAAGTTCCTCATTAGAGTCATTCATTAAGGATTCAGGTTGGGTTTGACATACCTCTTGTTCTTCATCTCCGATAGCCATCAAAGCGAGGTTGGTGATTTCTTCTTCATATTCGCTCTTTCCTTCTTCATCACTTGAGTCCCATGTGGCTACATAAGCCTTCTTCTTTGGTTTATGTGGGCATTTGGTTCTGAAGTGTCTAGGCTTTCTGCACTCAAAACACACTATATTTTTAGAAGAAATTTCCTTGGGTTTAATTTTAGATTTACCTTTTTCCCCAAAGGAGTTGTCTCTGTAGGATTTGTTCTTGTGTTGAAACCTTCCTTTCTTTTTGAGGAACTTGTTGAACTTCTTCGGGATGAGTGAAAATTTATTTTTCCATATCGAATTCTTCATCTTCATTATCATTGCTTACTTCTTCAATAGTTTGAGATGACTTTAGAGCTATTGTTCTCAGGATTTGGTTTGTCGGCATTCAACTCTACTTCATGAATTTGTAGAGATCCAAGCAAGTAGTCCAAAGAAATTTTCGTCAAGTCTTTGGCTTCTTCTATTGCTATTTTCTTAGGTCTCCAAGCTACAGGCAAGGCTCTTAAATTTTTTTGACTTTTTCGCATTAGTGTAAGCTTACCTAAACTTTTGAGACTGTTCACAATGTCAATAAATCTTGTAAACATAGAAGTTATTGACTCATTTTCTTTCATAAAGAAGGATTCGTAATCAGAAACAAGTTGGTCTACCTTTCTTTTCTTTACCTCTTCTGTACCTTCATGTGTGATAAGAAGCATATCCCAAATCTCTTTTGTTGTGTCACATGCTATGACTCGGTTGAACTCTTGTTCGTTGAGGGCACACTGAAGGAACATGATTGCATGAAAGTTGTACTTGATAAGAGTAATGTCTTCAGCCGTCCATTTTCCTTCATCTTTTGGTACTGCTTGTCCATCAACTATTTTGGTGATGGTGTATTGGTCCATTCTCTATGGCTCTCCATACGAGGATATTGTGACCACACATAGTTTTTAAATCTGCACTTCCAGAAGAAAAAGTTCTCTCCATTAAGTAAAGGGGTCTCGAGGCATTCATGCCTTCTGGTGGTCCTTCGAATGTAGCCATGGTCTTTGACTTACTTTTAAAATAACATAGTCTTAAATAAATTGAGCTTCCGCTCTGATGCCAATTGAAATAACCTAGAGGGGGTGAATAGGTTATATTAGTAGAAATTAAAACTTTTCGAGATCGTATCTCCGAGTATGATTGTGAATTAAAACTAAAGTAGAATAAAAGAAATAATTACAGTCACATAACACAAGATTTATAGTGGTTCGACTCAATCCGAGTCTAGTCCACTCCCTATAAGAATCCTCTTATAAGGTATTCTACTAGTTCTCCCTTTTAGTACGGTAGGTAAGAAAGAAAACATTTACAATCTTCTTCACGGATAAGAGTATCCTACAAATCCCCTTTACAGGCAGAGAGGCGCCTTTACAATCTCCTTTGAAGGTAGAGAGACACCTTCCTCTTTTTAGGATAAGAGAATCCTTACAACCCTAACTATAGTCTAAAATTGTAAAAATAGTAAAATTAAGAAGTAGTGGAATAAGAGAAATACCTCAAGTGTGGTGCAAATGATGAGAATGAAAGATGAATAATGCACCTTATGTAAAGTCCTCTCTATGGCTTTGACTTGCATAGGAGAAAGAGTGGAGGACTTGATTGGGACCTGAGCTCTTATAAGGATTTAATGACTTGAACAGCTCAAGTAGGATATAATAATCTTAATGACTCTTAAATGCTTACCATGGTGCCTTTTATGCTCTTGCTTAATTCATATTTAATTAAGAGGAGCTAGGGTATTTATAGGTGAACTTAGTGAGCATTTTTTACAGGAAATCAGGCTCTAACGATCGTATTCTGGGACCACCGATCGACTGCCATCGGTAGCCGATCGATCAGAAAGAGCCATTAGGGACAAAAACTAGCCGTTGGAGTTTTTCCAAAGAGGCACCGATCGATTGGGACTTTCTATCAGTCGACTAGCTATGGTCTCGGATAGTTTCGATCGACCGCTACATCCAGCTGGTCAGCTGCCAGCTTGATAGGCCATGTTTTGACAGAACTCTACCACACTGACTAGTCCTCAGTGTTTTAACCATAACTGTTCAGTCCGACCTCAAATTAACCTGAAACCAGCTGTGTTGGAATCGTGACTCAATTTTTCACAACTTTTTTGGAGAGTCCATTTCTAGATACTAAATCTAAGGTTGTCCAAAATTCCCTTGAGTCAGGTCGCTCTGTTTTCACAGAATTTTACTAGAACATTTTGCACTTTACCACCTAAGGTCATTCTATTATGATGCATGAGGTACGTGCATATGTAATGTGGGCACAAATTACAAATTATACTATCTATCCTATTGTCTTCATCTTGGGTCTTGAGATCTTCATCCTTGGTCTTGAGGTCTTCATTCTTGGTCTTGAGATCTTCATTCTTGGTCTTGAATGTCTTTGGGCTTCAAGGTCATGTCTTCATGAGTTCTTCCTTCATGTCTTGATTCAACTCTTCTAAGTGTGTCTTCAAACTAATTTTACTTTTTTTAAGCTAATCACATTTTATCAAATCAAGTTAAAGATGCAGGTTTGTTTGTTAACACCAAAACACATTAAGGAGTGTGGGCATATTCCCCAACATAGGCTTCCCAAAAATCTTTTTCCAAGTTTGCTTTTTTAAAATTCTTTGAAAATCCAAAAAAATAACAAACCCAAAAAACAAATCTTGAAAGACAGATGATGATAGAAAGGGATACAGAGAAGCGGGAATTAGAAGAGGGGGGTAAAAGAAGAAGACGATCAAACTCCAAAAGCTTCTGAAGAAGTAAGCAGAGAAAATCCTCACAATCACTTTGCAAATTCAGCCAATGTTAAAGGGAAGAAATGTGATTTTGTTGGGATGACTGTTTTTTCGAGCTTGACAAACCTGCATTTAGCTTTCAATAACCTTCAATGTGTGAAAAAAAATTTTAAGAAACAGGTTTATCAAACGCTCAAAAATCTGTTTCTGTTCCTAGAAACAATAATTTATGTTTTTGCTATTTTTTGACACAGAAACGGTAGAAATGTTGTCAAACATTGCCTAAGGGTCCATTTGATAACGTTTCATTTCTGCTGTTTTTGTCGTTTCTGTTCCTAGAAATAGCAGAAATGACTAAAAAGCGTTTGATAAAGTCATTCCGTTTTATCTTGTTTTTAGAAACATGAATATCAATTTCTGTTCGTAGAAACGCAAGTGGCGAAACAAGTCATACTTGTTTCGCTGTTTCTGAAAATAATGAAATCCCTACTCGACAAAGGAGTTCGGCATCACCAACATCACCACCGTCTCTGCCACTGAAATTGGGCAACTGCAGGAGGAGGATTTGGGGTTTTGGTGTTCTAGATGCATCTTGCGTCCTGTATAAATGCTTGTTTCCATGGATCTAAGGTTGAAAGATCTGATCCTAGTCTTCTTCTTCTTTGTCGTGGTTTCAGTCTTCAACCTCATTTTTTTTGTCCATCGGAAACCGAAGCTTGTGGTTGCTAGGAGGGAGGAGATCCTGGTCTTCTTCTTCTTCATCATGGTTCCAGTCTTCGCCCTTGTTTTTTTTTGTCCATTGAAAATCGAAGCTTGCGGTTGCCAGGAGGGAGGAGATCATTTCTCAATTGTTGTTTTGGCATCCGAAGAGGCCGCTAGGGCTCGAGGCGTCAATTGTGTACGGCGCCGCCATTCTATGAAGAAGACCCTCACAGGGTGGGACATCCTCTGGTTTGGCGTCAGCTCCGTCGTGGGAGCCGGAATCTTTGTACTTAGCGGCCTCACTTCTCGCACCCAAGCCGGACCAGCTGTCGTCCTCTCCTTCTTAGCCTCCGGTATCTCTGCTCTACTATTCATTCTCTGCTACACCGAATTTGCCGTTGAAATCCCCATAGCAGGCTGCTCCTTCAACTACAGAGAATTCATCTCGTGTGCTTGCCAAAACGAAATCTTCTGATATAGCTCCCATTAAGGCAAAGAAAGAGCAGAATATGGGGTCTATGGTGAAGAAATTCATGGAGAGGAGAGTTGTAGAGGTTAGCAGAGAAGAGAAACAGAAACGTTTCTAGAAACAGGTTTTATCAAACACCTTGAATTCCGTTTTTGACAGAAACGAAAATTTATGTTTCTGCTGTTTCTTGACACAAAAACGGCAGAAATGTTATCAAACGGTAGCTAAGATGTACTACCATACGCCTTAAAAAAACTGTTGGCTTGAAAAAAAAAAAAAAGTGTTTGGTAAGTCCGATTCAATTTGTAAGTATTTCCGGTGTTTTTGGGTTCTATAATTCTATTGTTTGATAAGTCTCAATTTTTTTTTTTTTTTTTTTTTTTTCGAAACAAACAAGGCCCCGCTCGACTCTCTCAACCTAAAAGCTAAAACCCTCCAAACTTCTCAACCCAACAATCTCACAGCTTGCCTCAGCACGTCATAGCGACACAACACTTTGGCCTTCCTCTCTTTATCTCTCACCGAAATCATTCATAGCCGTTAACAAAAAACCGCCGCCGCAACTTCTCTCTCGTCGGAATCATCCATAGTTGCTACAACATCATCGATTCAGTGTTTCTCTAGAGACTCGCTGCTGCAGATCTTGCCGGAACCATCCATAGCAGCTGCTTCAACTTCAGATTGAGTATTGACTACCCTCTTCTTCTATCTCTGTTCCTTCGTTGCAACGGCAGTCGGCGAGTCTCTTCTCGGTAAGTACCTTCCTCTTCTCCAATGAGTCTCTGCTTCTCAGTATATGTCCAAATGTTCTACCATTGTTGAAGTAGGAGAGTTTGAGTAAATGTAGGGTACCTAGGTAAGTATAGTAGAGTGAGAATATTTTTTGTTTCTTTTTTTGTGTGAAACTTTCTCCACCAACCAGGGTTATAAAAACTCCCTCGCTGCTCTCATCGTCTTCACCAATTTTCTCCACAGAGTAACCTCTCTTCTCCTCTTTTCTCCCTTTCCCCCTTCTTCTTGCCCTCTCCCATCTCTCCCATCTCTCTAAAGTAAAGTTTACTTGTAGGTAACGAACTCCACAAGTAGCATCTATCCAAGCAAGGTAAGCCTTTCCTGCACATCTCTCTGTCTGAGTCGCGATTTATGGGCTTTCCAATCAACTCCCCTTCTCTCCCTATCTCCTCCTCTATGTTGTTTTCTGTAAGGCGTACTTGAGTTGGGGATTTCCTTTTTGTACTTTGGGTTTACATTCCCCCAAACGATGAACAAAAAAACCCTCAAATTCGTTGTATACGGACCAAATTTGGTAGGAGCTCTTTTCCCCTTAGTTTCTCTGATTTTTTTTGTTTTTTACGTGCCTGCTTTCCCAGCACCGACCCCCTGGTTAAATTTCTTGTTATTGTCCATTTTTTTTTTTTGGCTATGGGAATCATGTAATGATAGAAAGTAATCATATTGATTTTGTGATCAAAAGAAGCATGCTTAGGGGCTGTTTAACACTCTGCGAGAATGCTTCTGGTGTTCTTCTATTCTGTGAGAATGCAAATAGAATAGAAATACGTTTGGCACATCCGATTCATTTTCATATTGTCACGGAATGAACCAATAAAAATGAATAGGTATAGAATAAATTGCAAGAAGACCAAAAAAGAAAGAACACCAAAAAGGTGTTTTGTTTGTTTTTTTACCAGGTTGAAAGAACAAGGGCAATCCCTACTCTCGTTTCATTCCCATAAAAGCCCCCAGACTTTCTACTCCCCTTCTCAACACGAGCGAAGCTCACACCCCTCCTTGGTGAATGCTAGCTCGAACTTGCAACCTCCCTTCGATTTTCATCATTCTCACAGCGTGGTTTTCTGGGGAGGTGAACGAACTGCGACTTCGGGTTTTGGAAGGGACAACACTGAGGAGGCGACCTACGAACATTCTCTTGCCTCTCTCTCATTCATCTTCAGAGCAGGTACAATAGTTCAACATCATCCACAGTTTCATCCTCAGCAGAAACGATCGTTTTCAGATCAGGTACGCACATCTCCCCTTCCTCTTTCTCATTCGTCTCTCCCAAAACGATCGTTTTCAGAGCAGAACTTCATGGGTCTTGTTGACCTAGTTCATGATCTCACTTCCTCTATTTTTTATTTTTTATTAGCTTCTTTTCTATACCTTTCAACAAGAATCATTCTTTTCGGGTTTCAATATTTCTTAGGTTTTATCTATTTTTTATGAAAAATTGAACCGTCCCTAGTCGGAAGACAACAAATAAAGTAAAGATAAGCCTTATTTTTGGGTTCGTCATGGCCATCGATTTAGTGGGCGAGCCTATGGCACAACGGTTAAGTTGCACTATTGCAACATGTTGGTCATGGGTTCAAAACTTTGAAACCTCTTCTGCGAAGCAGGGGTAAGGCTGCGTACACTTGCCCCTCCCAGACCCTGCAGTAGCAGGAGCCTCGTGCATTGGGTTGAGTTCTCTCATGGCCAACGATTTGTGTTTGGGGTTGGGAGGGTTGTGGGGTAGGAGGAATGGAGAATTTGAGACACAAATTGGAGGAACAGAGAGAGGAAGTAAGGCTGCGTACACTTGCCCCTCCCACCCTATAGTAGCAGGAGTCTCGTGCACTGGGTTGCTCTCTCACGGCCAACGATTTGTGTTTGGGGTTGGGAGGGTTTTGGGGTAGGGTGAATGGAGAATTTGAGACACAAATTGGAGGAACACAGAGAGGAACAAAATCTGGAACCATGTGATTGGCTGTTTACAAGCGATGCTCATGACAGAATAGAGAAAAGACATGATCTTTCCTACATGGTTAAATCAATCAAATTAAGGCTGGAGGGTCACACATACCAGCACCTTTGGTGTTTATTGTTTGGATGTTTGCCCACATGTAGAAAGGTGAATCCACTCTGTGTAATCTGTAGGTGTATGATACTTGCCAGTTTCAACCATCAAAGCTATTCAATCTTCTTTCCTACTAGTTGAGTATGCACCCTTTTATTTTTATCTTTAATGTTAGTCATGCTTTAGCAGTAATAGATTCTCTTATTTGACCCTTTCAGTTCATAAACGTATGATAGAGACCAATTTCAATCATCAATGGTATCCGAGCTTCTTTCCAACTAGTTGGGTATGGACCCTTTTGATTCCTAATGTTAATTATGCTTTTACAGTAAATACAAGGAATCGTAGGTATGGTTTAAAAGCAAAATATGGAACCATTTTATAGTGGCACTTGATGAAGTCAGCACTTGATGAAATCAGCATTTCCTCCCAGTGGCTTTCTTGTCATACTCTATTTACAGTGAATATGATTGCTTCATGTAATTTATATCTTATTCCTTAATTGACATGCTGGTTATGTAACCCCCTTTTTTTTTTTTTCTTTTAATTTCTGTGAGAGTGCTTGGATTAGATTCTTTTAATTGCTGATTGTGGGAGGTGTATTTTTTGTTTTCCTCTTCCTCCTTACATCTTGACCTGAACCAATTCAAATGTTTTCATGTTATAACCATGGCATGTGAGGACTTGTGTTTTGAAAATGAGGACCTAAGTGAAACATTTCAGTACCACTGGTTGTGATAGATGGCTTTTGAGCTTTCTACTGTTTTCCTAGTAATACAGTCTTATTGGTAGGTGCACCCCATGCAGATCCAAGGCCAATCTCAGCAAACTTATGTCACAGAACATGCCCATTGAGATCTATCTAGAATCTGGAAAGAAGCCTGTACCCATAGTCCCTGCTCTGTTATGACCCATTTCTTGTATGTAATAGTATTTATATATGAACAAAAAGGACTAAAAAGCACCGTGAGGCTGATGTTCTAATATGAAATTGTTGAAATGGTTTTTTTTTTTTTTCTTGATTCCA
>NC_056565.1:19051165-19057323 GCF_013358625.1 Macadamia integrifolia
TTTAATAGATGATTTATGTGTTGATCTTGAAGGATTTGAAGAAGTATTGACAAGGTGGAAGAAGCATTGTGGGTTTGAAGTGATTTGGAGGGTTTGAAGTTGTTCTTGAGCAAAGAAGGTAAGAAGGTAAGATGGTTTCCCATCTCGGCATGTTTTTACTTTTCCGAGTACTCACGGTGGGCCTTCTCCGACAGCCCTATAGGCGTATCGCGGGATGGAGTTCGCAGCTCGTACCCGGAGTATACGCGCACTGTGGCTGTAGTAGCACTAAAACGAAGACTTAGTAATGTTGCTTAGGTGGATGTGATTTAAAATGTAGTGTATAGCATGTAGTGCATATGATGTGTTTTGCTGTGTGGTCCATCTTACCACTTACTGAGCTAGTGAGTTCATCCCACGTGTGCACTCCTTTTTAGATGATTTTGCAGGTCATACATCTGAAGAGCACGGGGTGGGTCCCACAGTCGAGTTCCCCAAAGAGGACTGGTGGGCCCCTGAGGAGTTAGAGCACGGCACTGACTGCTCGTGCAAGAGTTGTGCTGCGGGACCGCAGTTCTGATGCCGAGCTGAGCTCCACTTCTGAGGCCGAGCTGAGCTCTACCATGTGATGCCGAGCTGGGCTCAACCCTTGATGCCGAGCCGAGTTGTGTACTCTGATTATTTTGATGGTTTCCTTTATGTACTTGATATGTGAATTGTACTTTTATTGTGTAAATATCATGCCTTCGGACCCACATGTATATAACTATTGTATCACAATTCGGATATCAAGTATTATGGGATTATTCACAGGTAAAACTTAGTCTTCTGCTGATCTGATGAACTTTTATTAGTTGTGTGTATGCTGTGGTGGAATACAGTATCAGATGATCCTGGAAGGTTTGGGTTAGTCGGAGTTAACCCGGTCACTGGCCCGGTTCAGTGTGAACGGGGTGTGACACCCTCTCTCCCTTAGTTTAACATAGTTTAAAGTATAATTTAACTAGATGGACCAAAGTGCTTAACACCTTTCTCGGACTACATGAATTTGACCTTTGGTTGGACCAATTCAGAGTAAATTCAATAGTTTTTAATGTGTGGGTCCTAGACTCTAATCTAGGTGACAAATCTTAGTTATTGATACTTTTGATCTCTTTAGGGTTTTATATCTCACCATCCACACACTAGGTGGCAATAGAAGTTATTATCCTTTACTTGATCTCTAATCCCAATCCTAGTCTTTTACCTTCAAAAGTGGCTCTACAACTCTCATATCATATGAGAGCAAGACTTGATACAGTAGCTTAGTCAAATTTAATTGTGAATTTTGTTTGATGATAGTTGTTGCGACTAAAATCCGACCATCGAATTCAGGGGAGACCTAGAAAAAGAGAGATGCTCCGGCTAGGAGGCTCTGATGCCTAAATCAATTTTCAGACAACAATAATGATTGAGTAATGGAGAGAGAGATTGATCTCTTTTCTTTTGTTCACATTTCCTCTTTTATATGGTAAGTGTGATGAAGTCCTATTCCTAATAAGATGGTGAAATTGCCCTTTTTAATCAGTGGAGAGTCCTTTACTTCTATGTTTCTCACTCTTTTTAATAACACATGTCATGTGCCTATTGACGATGTGATTTTGGGTATATGAATATTAAACATGAGTTTTTGGTGGTATGCATATGTTAATGGAATAAACATGTCCTTGCCTGGGATATGCATGTTACCAGTTGATGGAAATATTTTAACTCCCATAAGTATACTCAATAGTGGCAAGTGACTTTAAAATTCCAGATGCTCCTAAACATGCTTGGAATATTCAATTAGAATATTGTCCTTCAATTATTGTCATGATAACAAACGACAATGTATTCAAAACCCCACCACCACACCCCTCCCCACCCAAAAATAAAGAAAAAAGAAAAAGACATTAATGTATAACCCGGAAGACCTAAGCATGACATTGATGAACATTTCGATTGTTTTATAGTATTATGACAAATTATGTTTTGGTGAATCTTTACAGTTACGTATTGAGAAGAAAATATGCACTGTCTATTAAGTGATGTCTACGCATCATACCAAAAGTGAGAAAAGTTCGTCAAGTATCTCGCAAGACAGAATGTTGTGTTAATATAAGTATTTAATTCATATTATAAAGTTTCAAAATTGTGACATGTCACCTTGTTTTACTTTTTAATTTTATTTTTACTTTAATTTTTGGGTCTTAAGCTCAAAAGTGTTGGAGGGAAGTTTTTGAATGAAAATTTCCAAATAGAAAAAACAAAAGCCAAAGAATCATCTTTTAGGACAAGTTGTTTAGTTCCACATTGGAAATAGAGGAGTAGAAGTGTGGGTATATATATAGACTTATTACTTAAGGGTGCAAGCCATTTGGATAGGCACTCTCTCTTGTCATGTGTGGGTGAGGGTGTAGGTTCCCGATGTGTTTTTGAATCGTGCGACTACTATAGGAGGTGTTTTAGACCTTAAGGAGAGTATTTTCTGATACGGCTCAACCCACCTTGGTTCGTTTGCTTCAATGTCACTGCACTAAAGGTTCTTCTATTGCATTACTGGAATATTGCCATCTATACAAGTGGTTTTATTCAGGTGCCATTTTCTAACACAAAAGGTCAAACCAACAAGTCAAGACAACTCAAACAAGTTAATTCAGGTACCATTTTCTAACACAAAAGGTCAAACCAACAAGTCAAGACAACTCAAACAAGTTAAAGTTGATCAAGCAAAAACATGGGACTCATCCTTGGTTTGGGATTGCGGAGGAAAACTAAGGGTGTAAATTAGTCGGATCAAACTGAACCGAATTTATTTGATTTGAGTATGTGAGTATGTATCTCGGTCTAAGTTGTTTCTAGTTTAAGATATAACAACTATCAGTTCAAACCGAAATTTGAAAAATCCTAATATGATAGTATCGTTAGAGAACAAACTAATTTTTCAGTTTTTAATTATTCACTTTTGAGGGGTTGCGGTGCTGTGACTTTGAGTGACTCAATTCCTTCTTCACATTCCACTCTTTTTCTGTATCATATATCCAACCCTAAATCCCTTCTCCCATCTTCTTCTTCTTCTTCGTTTCTAGTCGTTAGAGTGATTTCAGACGAGTGAAAAATCACAAAAATATGTAGTGATTCTCGACTGTAGCACCGTACGGCCTGCACCCATGGTAAACTCTTGTTTCTCTTTAACTATTTGTTTTCTTTAGTTACTGAAGGAGATGGTATGTGGTCCCTTGAAACACTTTTCTGATTTTTTTTCAATTTAGTGTTCCCTAATATTCTTTAGTTATTGAAGGTGATGGTTTGTGACCTCTAACCACTTTGTTTGACTCTCTCTCTCTCTCTCTCTCTCTCTCTCTCTAAATTACCAGCGTACCACCACCGCCGAGGAGTCTATAGTTTGACCCATCTGCTAAGACTTTGGGAGCATTATATAGAGCAAGTGGAGTCTTAAAATTTGGAACAAAACCGAAGTATAAAATCGAATTAAAATCACATTACAGAACTAAATTAAAACCAAAATCAAATCGAATCGAATAAAAACGGCTTGAGTATCCATATACTTGATCGAGTCGGTTCCTGGTTCAATTTCAATTCACCTCATCATCACTTGGAACCGAATCAAAACTGAACCATATAATCAGGACTGAGCCGATTGACACCCTTATGGAAAACATAGCATGTCAAAAGAGCAAGACAAGGTTTGGAACCCTACTGCGATAGAGACACCTCGTGAGCCAGGCTTGACATCATACAAGCTTCTCCAAGCCACGGTTATTCAAGAATTGACGATTACCAATGACTTCAAAGGACCTATATGCATCAAAGGCGAAGAAGATCATGTTTGAGCTTCAAAAAGCATATGATTGGTTTTACTTTGTTAAATTTCTTGTAATCCTATGTAATTTAGCAAAGCTCATGTAGAAATAGAGAAATAAGTCACACATACGATCATGGAGGTCAAATTCCCAATGGAGAAGAGTGAACCAAAATCGAGAAGGAGTGATCTACAATCAACTTTTGGAAAAACATGTATAATTCACCAAATTATCAATGTTTCTCTATCAGTCTACTATTCAACAAATTACTTGGACATCTCCTATACTATGGCCAAATTGCTTGAAATAACAAAAGTTTGAAAATATTACTTGAAACTTGACGGTGTGTGTTAGTTATTAGTGGTTGAATGAAAAGACCATCTTACCCTTACGAGTTATTAAACTAAAACTTATAAAATTAAAATGACCAGCTTACCCTTTGAAGGTATTAACCATAAAAAAGTTCAAATCGATTTAAGTAGTTCCCCTTTCATCTCAATTCCTTCATTGCTGTAATAAAAATTATGGCACATTCAACTCTAAGGTTTTACAGGTTAGGGTTGATTTGGGTTGTACAAGAAAAGCAACAAGCACCCGTGTCTTCCAGAACCTTCGTTCGCCAAGAGTTTGAGGTCTGACTGCTGCTCCAATTAGCCACCACGAGAGGCCAGATCTGATTTCAGGGATTTAATACTCTATGTTCAGTTGATTGTTTCTTTTTAGAATCAATACACTATGACGTGGCGATGCTTCATCTGAACTCTTAGGTAGAAACAATCAAAGTGGAAGAAATTATCTCCATCGAAAGTAAATCCCATAATACTCGGAACCAGAGACTCCAGCGTGTCTGATGGGTTTGGATTCCTTCATTTTGTTTGGTTTGGTTTGGCTGCTTCGTTCCTTCCTTGCAAACAAGTAAACGCCCACTTCACTTCACCCTATTCAATTTTAGAACCATAACTGCTCAATCACACGAGTGGTTCTATACTTCCAATCCAAATCTCCTGTCTTTGATGTCTCCTCGATTATGTAACTTAATAAACGCTTCCCAGGAAGATTGACTTCTTTTGTTTTACTCCTCCTTGTGTATTACTTCAGAACCACTGATATCAAATTCATAGTTAACTTATATTGGTAGGGGAGTGGACTTACTCAAACCAGAGGTCCCCATTTTAATTTTTACATTAACTACTAATTGGGTTAATTAGTTTAATCCAGCAACCAAACCAGGTATGCTGTATACTCTGTTCTTCCTGCATAACTTTAATTCAGATTAAGGGGTCACACAGAAGAAAAAAAATAAAATCAAATGAAGGGTTAATCCTCATGAAGTGAAGCCTGAAGAACAAGAACATTCAAAGATGCAAGCATGCATTCATTAGTTAAAGGGTAGTTTAATTTATTGAGATTAGTTTAATTGTCAAGTCAAAATTATTCTCTTTGCCGTTCCAAGCACAAGAAGGCTTGTGATGATGTGCTTTCTAGCCACACTCAACCTTGGAAGCCAGCTACACCTTCTGCCGCTTTTGGTTTGGTGTTTAGAGGTTGAAGACAACCTCAATAAGAGAAGTTTTAGTTGATGACCATAATTTGTGCGCGAGTCCATTCTCTATCATTAAGGGTAGTTTGGGTATTTAAGATTTCCTCCACCCATAATATCATCACTAACATGACTAACTAATGGACAAGGGCTATTTGTAATAAATCTTAAATGCAAGGGGATTCAGGTAAAATTTTCAAATTTTGTGGATATCAAACAATATGACCATAGTACAGTACAGGGGTGTCCAAGTAATTTTCATGAGCCATTTAGAACCCTAACGTTCAAATACCAACTAATTTGGCTGGGCATCCAATCGACAAAATTCCAACGATCATAAAACAGTCAGAAAATAGTCATATTTCAAAATGTTGACTTTTCCAATAAATAAAGATGTGACATATAGAACTCTTGGGAGTTTTAGATGACTTGATACCTTAGAAAATAGAAAACATTTGCTTTGGGCTTCATAGGTTTAATCAAGTCTTTTGTATTTCATTTGTATATTCACCATAAGATACGATTGGATCAAACTGGACCGGGCTCAGCCAGGCCCTGTTCCGCGTGGCCTCAAGCTTGAAAATCCATGCTTTGGTCTGATTCACATTTTGTTTTGCAATAGGAAGTCGATGAGATTTTGGTCCCTCATTTGGATTATTCTAATAATCCCAACACCATTAGCAACGAATTGGAAGTGAGCAACGAGTAAGAGGGGGAGAGAGAGAGATAGAGGTCCAGGACCACACAAATAGGCTAGATTGAGCCTGATCGGTTAGTTCGCGGTGTAAGGGTATTAC
>NC_056565.1:19057343-19078645 GCF_013358625.1 Macadamia integrifolia
CAGGTGGATGCCCAACAAAGTCCTTGGTTCCACTTCACTTGAGCTTCTAGATCATCCTTGCCTTCCTGGTAATGGCAATGCCAAAGGTGGGGAGTTAGGGAGGGCCTAGTCTTAGTTTTTTTTCTATGGCTGAGTGTTTTTTTTAGCATGTTCCTCTCTCTCTGCTGATGGAAATGCCGATGGTGGAGGGGTGGTTATCGCTTTTTATTTTCAGTTTCTTTGTCTTTGGAGTTCTCAGTTAAACTCCACTTTGTACATTCTTCTTTTCTTTTTTTTCCTTTCTTTTTTTTAATACAAATGACCTTATACCTAACAAAATGTCTCATAACCCGCTTGTGATAAACATGTTACAATACAAGATTATCATTTTGGTCTCCACAATAATAAGTTGATCTTTTGTAATAATTCCGCTATAACGATTTTTGTTTGGATCCATTTGATGGTTGGGATTGTTAAGATACTACAATTTGAGATCCTAGTAGAGATATAGGACTGGTAAGTGTCCAAGTCACACTAGAGGCAGGGTTCAAGAACTCGGTCAAAACCTATGAAATTCGTAGGTTTCAAACGTATCTCCAAGGGTCGAAACGATATGTCCTTTGAATTTTTAAAGTAAGAGGTTTTGACCATGTTTTGAGGAAATTTCCCATGATTCGACCAAACCAACTAGTTTGACTTGAACCAAGTCCTATATAAGTTATTTTGAAAAGAAATCCAAGCCTTCTTTAGCAGAATTTGACCCTCTTCTTTCTCCTAGGAGTGGGAAACTTGGGGAAATAGTGGAGATTTTCACTTTTTGCCTAACAAAGTTGAATTGAAGGGTGGTTCTTGCTTTATCTACTTAAAAAAGACAACTTGGACTAAAAAGGTAAGTTCCAACTTCCCCAAAAATCATTTTTTTTATAGAATATACTTGTAAATAGAGTAGTATTATGTAAAATTTTTATATAATACTTAGGAGGACCCAACGCAGTGCAACTGATGAAGCTGATCGTGGTGGAGATTCTACTAGCCGCAATAATGGAACCACCCTTCATGGTGGTGGATTGGCCACACAAGGTGCTGGTGTAACCACCATGAGGCAGAGATAGAATCCCATTATTCGAAATATGGAAGGTGAGTCCGACAAGGAATCAAATGATATGGAGAGTCCTAGGGAGAATAAAATGCTCCAATCAAGGAGACCTTCTCCTTCAGGTGCAGAGATGGATCTTCTCTCCAAATCTCACGATCCCAATTCAAATTTTGAATTTGATGCTATTATGGAAGGCAATAATCGGCTAGAAATTATTCTCAATATGGACGCTGAGATGGACAAGTGCGGTTCAAGATTGGATCAGGAGCACAACCGCAACCCATTGGACCAAGAAGGCACTGATATGGGGCATGATACTAACCCGGTTTCTCAAACTGTCAGTGAAACAGTGTGTAGGAGCTCCAGGTTTGCAAACCATGGAGGACTCTCCTTAAGGGGAGGTCATGGCGTTGGCAGTGGTGAACCCCCTAATCATGAAAGTTTGGCTAGCGTGAGAGAGGGAGTTGAGAGGGTGGACTCTGCAGCCCTTCAGGCTAAGCAAGTAGGTCAGATCATAGCGCAAAAGAAAAAAGGCAAGTAGGTGGATGCTGTGGGACGGTCTAATGTTAGGACCACCCAACCTCCCCCATCTAAAAAGTGATAATGAATGTTCTCTTCTGGAACATTCATGGTCTAAAGAAGGTCTCCACAAAGGTCACCTTATCTAAGATTGTTCGAGACAACTCCCTAGATATTATTTGCACTGCTGAGCCGATGATTGCAGTGGATAAATTCCCCAAGCTTCTCTTCAATAAGCTTGGGTTTGCAGCAGACCTCATTTGTAATGAAAGGGCTGATGCCCACCCAAATTTATGGGTTATATGGAAGCAGGGTTACAAGAATTTTACAATTATATCTATGTCTGAGTAGCAACTCTCTTTTCAATTCGAATGGCAGGGTAGTTATTTTGATTTCTCGGCGGTGCATGCTAAGTGTCTTCGGGCAAAGAGACTCTCCTTGTGGATGGAGTTGATTGCGGGCTCCTCGCCTCATCCAAGGATGGTCATTGGTGACTTTAATGCCACTCTATATGACCATGAGAGAAGAGGGCCTGGGAGATTCTGCATGGGGGCAGCCCAAGAATTCTTAGCTATGGTAGACGCCTTTGCTATGGTTTAAATTCCTTCCTCAGGTAGGAAGTTCACTTGGAGCAATAATCGACGAAGGGGTCACGTGTCTGCGGTTCTTGATAGAACCTTTATAAATGAAGACTGGTTGAAGTCTTTTGACGATTGCATTCAGCAGGTGCTCCCTCATTTTGCCTCTGACCATACCTCATTATTGGTTCGCTCTGGTATATCACTAAAGCCTAAGAACTGCCCCTTTAGACTAAATAATTTCTGGTTGGATCATCTGTATTTTCTAGATTTGGTCAATGCAACTTGGAATATTGAGGTTTTAGGCTCTCCAACTTATATTCTGGCTCAGAAGTTGAAAGCCCTGAAACCTATTATTAAATCCTCATCAAGGAGAGCTTTCCCTCGCCTGGATCAGGAGGTGGCCATTTCAAAGTCTGAATTAGAAGCTATTCAGTCTCGAATTGAGGTTGAGGGGAGTTTTGAGCACCTTTTTGACTTGGAGGTTGACGCTAAGACTAAACACTGGAAAGCATTAGAAAACCATGAGAAATTATGGGTTCAAAAGTCCAAAATCAGATGGTTAAAGGATGGCGACAGATGCTCTAGATTTTTTCATGTCATGGCTAAAGTTAAGTGATCTAGAAACTCTATAAGAAGCATTGTCTCAGACAACGGGGCTGAGATTAGTGATCGAGATCAACTATGGTCTTTTTGGTGGATTTCTATGAGAATTTTCACAAATGGGTAAAGCTTGATAATCATCCTCAGATTTTAAACTGCATTCCTAACATCCTCCAGGATTCTAATCGTCTTATGCTAGACGCAATCCCTTTGGATACAGAGATCAAAGGTGCGGTATGGGATCTCGATCCTGATAGCTCCCTTGGCCCGGATGGCTTCCCACGTTCTTTTTTCAGGAGATGCTGGGTCATCATCAACTCTGATGTCTACAGGGCCTTTAAGGGATTTTTCTCCTCAGGTATTCTTTCGAACGGGATTAATAATAATTTTTTACTATTAATTCCTAAAGTCGATGGGGTAAGGTCTTTGGAAAAATTCTACCCATTATGCATGGGGAATTTTTCCTGTAAAATCCTTTCAAAAATTAAGGCCTCTCGTATCTTTGTTGTTCTTCCCAGAATCATCTTACAGGAGCAGGGTGCTTTTCAGAAAGGAAAAATCATCCATACTAATATCGGTCTTACCTCTGAGCTGGCTATCCTAATGGGGCACTCTTCAAGGGGTGGCGGCTTGGGTTTGAAGATAGACATCAAAGAGGCTTTCGACACCATTTCTTTTGACTTCTTATTTTATGTTCTTAGAAGGTTCGGGTTCTCGGATACAATGATTGGATGAATCCATACTATTCTCAGGACAGCCAGAATATCCATTCTGCTAAATGGTGGCCCTGCAAGTTTCTTTGAAGTTAGCAGAGGACTTCGCCAGGGTGATCCCATATCCCCTGTCCTATTTATTATTGCTGAGGAAGTCCTATGTTGTGGTATGGCTGATTTATTTGCTAAAAGTATGATTAAGCCACTCACTGGCCCTCATGGAGCTGATGTGCCCACCCACCTTTTTTTTTTCGCTAAAAGCTCATATTAACAAGAAATGGAAAAATTTTACAATGAACCCAAACAACCGGGAAAAAATATAAGAAAATTGAAACAACCAAAGAAGTCCTAGAAACTCTTCCCCACCTTTGGCATTGCCATCAGCAGGGAGGAGGACCAGGCATCAAGAAGATAGAGACACCCTAGTAGAAGCTATAATGCGGCCTGCCCATCGCATCATCCTGAAAATACTGTAATATCTCCGAAGGCCAGATCAAAGTTGTGGAAGATTCCTTCTTCTTGGCAGCCGTATTTGCTAGAAAATCTGCTATGGGATTAGCTTCCCGATAGCAATGAGTAATTTTCCAGCAAATACTCTTCAGAAAAGAGAGAAGAGAGGCCCACCTTTGCCACACAAACCACGGCACCAGGCCGCGTTGCACCATCATAACCACTGATACCGAATCACATTTGATCCACAAAGAGTTACAATTCATCTTCCTTGCTCTTTCTATACCTTCAATCAATGCATAAAATTTAGCTTGAAAGCTAGATGCATTTCCTAAGAAGGAGCTGTAGTGCAAGACCATCTGCGCAGTACTATCCCTTATAATTCCATTGGCCCCTGCTCTTCCTTGGTTGCCCAGAGACGACTCATCACAATTTAATTCCAACATCCTTCAATTGGTGGCAGCCAAAATATCTCCCACACTCCCTTAGTATACCCTTTTGGGGCCATTATATTCAGCCTGTAGGACCGTTGCAGATCCAGGCATGATTTTATTCTATCATGCTTTCCCGTACCACACCTTTATACCTCATCCATGATGCCTTTGACAATCTGAGTAAAGGAGCGTCTTACCCCCTAAATCTCCTTGAGTTCCTCTCCATCCAAATGAAAAATGGAATTAGAATCAAACCCGCCATCCACATCTGAGACAGACTTACAGTGCTAGAGGTTTGAGTCCACCACTGAACTAGTTCTGCCAAATCTGCCCACTGCATTTGCCAACGAAACCCAAAAGCCTCAGCGAAGGAACTCCATACAAAGACAGCACCCTCACACTCCCAAAAAAGATGAGGCAGCGACTCCTCCGCCTTGTTACAAATCTCACATCTGGAGACAAGGGGAACCCCTTTCCTTTTCACCTTGTCATCACAGGGCAGTTTACCATGCATAAGCTTCCAACCAAAAACCGATTGACAAGAAAATAGGTCAGCCCCCCACACAACCTTCGCCCAGCTGTCCTTTGGTTTTCTTTTCCTTAGAGCCTCCCAAGCCGATTTGGTGGTGAAATTGCCTAACGAAGAGCGGGACCAACAACATTTATCTTTTTGCTCCAACAGTAATGAGATATTTTTGATCTCCCTGATAATACCTTTTAAGAAATCCGAAGAGGCTCGAGGGAGAGACCACTGGCCATCCACAATAAATTCTGCTACTTTACATGAATTATTATGGAAATGAGATGGAGGGAGGGGAGATCGCTCTGCAATTGACAAAGGGCCCAGCCATCTATCATGCCAAAAAAGAATGTCCTCACCATTCCCCACCATCCAGTGCTCAGAAAAAGAGACAAACTTCCACATCTTTAAGATGCCTTTTAAAACCATGGATGACTTATACCCCTTCTTGAGGTCACCACCATAGTCCATGAACCTTGCTCTCAAGAACTTGCTAAAAGCTGTCTCTTTATGTTTCATTTGCCACACAAGTTTACTAAGCCCCGCAAAATTCACCTCCCTGAGTCTTCTGATTCCTTAGGCCCCCTTCAGACATGGGTCTACACACGTCCTCCCACTTAACTGATATTTTCTTCACTATATCAATCTCCCCTGACCACAGGAAGTTTCAGATCCATCGCTCCACTACTTTTATCACTGACTCAGGCCACCAATAAACTAAAAAGTTATGGATAGGCATACCTAGGATGACAGACCGAATCAGTTCAGTCCTACCTGCCATGGACAGCAGTTTGCCCTTCCATCCATGCAAACGAACCTTGATCTTGTCCATCAAGGGGAGAAGCCTATCTTTTTTGACAGCGCCTTTAAAAATTTCCACCCCAAGATACTTTGTAGGCAATGCACAAATTGGGATTCCAATCAAGTCCGCAATAAACCTCTTCCTGTGGGGGCAACTTTGCCAAAGAAAATTTTGCTCTTGTCCAGATTGGACTTTTGACCTGAGTAAAGTTGATATTTGTAGAGGAAGTCACGTAGACATTTAACATGTTTTGCAGCGACGTTTATGAATATAAAAATGTCATCCGCAAAGAGCAGATGACTAGGAATCACAGCCCCTCTCGGCCCAAGGAGAGCCTTTATTTTCCCCTCCTTCAATAAACCATTCAAACCCCTACAAAGAACTTCCTCTGCTAGGATAAATAGCATAGGAGAAATTGGATCTCCTTGCCTCAAACCCCGCTTCACACCGAAGTAGCCTACTGGACCACCATTAAACAAAATAGAAATTCTAGATGAACTCAAAATCTCATGAATCCAGCTCAACCATACCTCTGAGAAACCAAACCTCTTCAACACCACAAAGAGGAAGTCCCATGACAGCGAGTTGTAGGCCTTTTGCACATCCACATTGATCCCCATACCACCGCCCTTAACAGAAGTGTGTGATAAGTTTGCCAGCTCCGATGCCAAGCCAATGTTTGCTGAAATTATCTTGCCCCTTTGGAACACCCCTTGTTCTTCTAACACCAAGCGAGGGAGGAGACAGGAAAGTCGCTCAGCCATTATTTTTGATAGCACCTTACAAAAGAAGTTTGCCATACAGATGGGGCGAAACTTATCCAAGGTTGCTGCCCCTTCCACCTTCGGGATTAAAGTCACCCAACTATTGTTCACCCCATTGGGTAGCTTACCACCTCTGAAAAAGGCACACACAGCCTCACAAAAATCGACGTCAACAATTTCCCAACACTTCTTAAAGAAGGCTCCAGGGAAACCGTCAGGGCCCGGCGAGCTCTCTGGATCCAGACTCCAAACCACCCTCTTTATTTTGTCCATCTCAGGGATAACTTCTAAAGCCAATAAGTCTTCTCTATTCACCTCCTGGGGGATGACCTGAAGCAGTTCCGAATAAATTTCACATTGATCGGCCTTATGGAAGTCCTGAAAATAATTCGAGATATATTTTGCCAATTGACCCTGCTCTAAAACCACCGATTCATCCTGTTTCTTCAGTGATCAAATATAGTTTTTGGCACATCGCACCTTCACTGATAAATGGAAAAACTTTGAATTTCTGTTACCTAATTTAGCCCACTTACAGCGGGCTTTCTCTGCCCAAAGTTTCTCATGTAATTCCACAGCTTTCAAGAGCTTTGTTTTTGCCTCTGCTTCCTTAGAAAACAATTCATCTGTCATACCAACTTGGTCAATGGACCACTGCACCTCCACCACCACATCAGTAGCTTCCTTGAGGACCAAATCAGCATTTGGAAATGTTTTTCTAGCCCACCCCTTAAGCGCACCCTTCATAGCCTTTAATTTTTGGACCAGCCTTCCAATTGGGCCCCCCTTTACGTCCCTACGCCACACCTCCCTCACAAGCTCCTCAAAAGACCCGTCATCCATCCAAAACTGATGGAAGCAGAAAGGGGCATTCCTAGGCTTAGGCGTTGCCGCTGAAGAAAGTAAAATAGGTGCATGGTCCGACGTTGACCGATGGAGGACCTGTTGCGTGCAATCACCAAAAACATCTAACCAACGAGCATTGAAGAAACTTTGATCGAGCACTTCTGCCACATGACCTGTACGTCTATTATTCGTCCAAGTGAATTTGGGTCCCTGAGAAGGGGTTTTGATCAATTCACATGCATCCACCATCGCCTGAAACTCCACCGTCGCACCCACATTAAATCTACCTAGACCCCGCTTCTCATGGGAGTAGAGCGTGGCATTAAAGTCATGAATGACTGCCCATGGCAGGGAGGAGGAGGCTAATGTAACCAAATCCATCCATAAATTCTGATGCTCAGCCCTAAAGCAAGAGGCATGAATCGTAGACACCATCACCATCGACCATTACATTCCAGAGAGACTGAGATCAGCTGCTCTGAGGACTGAACGACCACCGGGTGCCTTAAGGAATTTTTCCAAATAATCCAATGATTAGGAACCTTGTTCGACGAGAATTATGAACTAATTCTGCCCTGAAGCCAAGGCGATCAAAAAGGGCATAAGGGAAGGATAGAGAGTCCACCATGGGTTCCGCTATGCAGACCACCTCTGGGGTGAGGTCACGCAAAAATTTTTGCAATGCTCTAGCAGACACTACCTTCTTAACTTCCCTGATATTCGAAAAAAATATCCTCATAGGAATCAATTTTTTGGTTTAGCCTTATCAGACCTCGAGGTCTGACCACCACCTTGCTTCGATTTTCCCCTTTTATCCCCTATCTTATTCCCTTTTTCTACCACTGCCACCACTTTATCCACAACTAGAGTCCCCATCCTAGCCATCCCCCATCTACTCAAAGTAGCAGTCGATGAAGATATGGGCACTCCGTTGTAGTTGGAACGACCACCTTTACTCGCCAACCCACCACGTGAGCTCCCTAAAGCTGTCCCTGACCTTTTGGGTCTCGATGAAACTCTCACAACACCCTGAGTCACCACGGTGCAGTTGTCCTCAGGCTGCATCATGGCTGGTTCATCGTTAAAGTGAATCCCAGTCTGGTTTGGTTCTCCTCCATCAATCGCATCAAGTTGGTCTGGGTCCAATTCCATCTCAGAACCTAAATTTGAACCAGACCGGTCCACATCATCCTTAGTCGAATCTGAGTCATCATTATCCGAAGAATCCGTATTGGATTCCTCTCCTTCTTGCGCCAACTCCTTTGGAATAGTTTCCATGCCACTTGCCTCCTTATCCTATGATAATAGTTTCTTACCCGAATTGGTGTAGGCACGGATTCAATCCCTCCCCCTTCAGTGTTTTGAAACTGCTGCTGAACATTTGAATTTTTTGGCATTAAATCATGTTCAAATCTTTCCATAGAGGTATCATTTCGACCCAGTGAGTCACCCCTACCCGAATCGACTCTATCTTCTTCATACACCGCTCCAGGAAGGCCCGCCTTGTCCAGAGAATTCTGCTTCTCATCATGAGCCTTCTTTTCACGGCATGTATGCACTTGATGCCCCAGCTTTTTGCAGAAGCCACATTGCCCCAGAGAGTCCTCATAGAGCACCTGTTGCTTAAACTAGAATAAGTTCTCAGTTCTAGGTTGCCTACGTTCGACCTGGATTTCATCAAGCCTTGGCGCCCCCACCTCCATCTCAACAAGGACTCGAGCATAGTTCCCATATAGAACATTTTTGGTGCGGTGATCAAGTGCAACTGGCCGCCCTAATGTCTTGGCCATCGTCAATAGAACCTTCTCATACCAATATTCTAATGGTAGATCAGGGAACCGCACCCAAACTAGGGCCTTGTTGATTTATTTTTCATGGATACTAAAATCCGGATGCCATCGCTGAAAGCGAGCATACTGCCTTCCAACCTTTACAGGGCTTTGCCTCCACATCAGAGCCATATCCCCTTCAAAATCGAATTGAAAGATGGTGAAACCTTTTCCCATAGGCACCATCTTTACCTTTCCTTTCAATTTCCAAATCTCCCTGGCTTCTCTGCGAACGTCATCCAATGAGATAAAAAAAAAATTGATATGACCGATCAGGGTAAATTTGTACTTGTGTAAGCGATCCTCATACTCCTCCTGAGGTATTATCACTTTCGTTGAGTTTTCGGCATGACCGGGCTCAGGTAGATAATCCACCATTGGCAAAACTGTATCTACTATCTTGGTAAATGATTTTTGAGCAGGGTGATTCCCACTCTGTATCCCTTTATCCAAAGCAAGCTCTTCCGAACCAACAATGGAGGCATATGATTTCCTTGCCACCCCTGTAATGGCCGAAGAACCACTTCCCCCCTTCTCCATAATGTCTCCCATGGACACTGCCGGCACCGAGGAAGGGAGGGCCTTCCAAAAATCAGTCAACCGGAGTTGCCTTCCCCTATCCTGTGCTAGTCCACCTCCAGGGTCATCACCAGGACTTCCTTCCGCCATCTTCTTAGTCAACGTTTACTTCCCAATTATACCTTAATGAAATTCACTATGCCCACTCACCTCTTATTCACAGATGATGTCTTCATCTTTATGAACGCTACAAAGAGGTATATCAGGAATTTAAATTCATTCCTTTCCATTTACCAGAAAATGCTTAGGCCAGTTTTTCACTTTGGAAAAAAGCAAACTATTTGTGGGAAAAATTCCTCCTGCAAGGAAGCAGTGGATTGCTGACGAGCTTGTTGTTCCTTGTTATACTTTTCCAACAAAGTATCTTGGAGTCTTTCAAGGGCGAGTTAAAAAAATCTCCTTCTCCCTGTGATGGACAAGATTAAAGCCAAGCTGACTAGTTGGAAAGGAAAGCTCCTTTCCATGGCCGGAAGAGTCGAGCTTATGAAGTCGGTCATATCTTGAATGCCTCTTCACAACTTCTTGGTTTACTGGTGGCCTGCAGCTCTTATCAAATTTCTTGAAAAATGGATGTAGAATTTTATTTGGATAGGGGAGATAGATTCTTCTAAAGCAACAACTGTCAAATGGGATCCAATGTGTAAGCCCAAGAAGGAGGGTGGCCTTGGCATCAGAAGGCTCCACAAAGTCAATATGGTACTATTAGCTAAACTCACTTGGAAGATTAAGCATGAAGATTCCCATCTGAGCAGACTCATTCAGGCTAGATTTTTGTCGGGCTCTAGTTGTTTCAAAAGATCTTACAAATCCTCCTATATATGGCCCTTAATAAAAAAAATGTGGAAGTTTATCTTTGTTCACGAGAGATGGATCATTGGCAGTGGCAATAACATTGATTTCTGGAATGATAATTGGCTCAGGCCAAAGTTCATTCGTAGACAATCCAACTTGGATGAGGACAATTTCTCTAATCTCTCCCACCCTCTGGTGTTATTTATTGAAAATGGCAAGTGGTCGCTGCCTTCTATGCAATCAACCTTCCTTTGGGAGTCTTTTCTAACGATAAGTCAGATCAACCTCCCTTCCTTGCCCTCGGAGGATAGGTGCATGTGGAGTTTAGATCCAATGGGCCTATTCTCTACTAAATCTGCCTGGGATGGTTTGAGAGTGCCTTCTCTAGTGGTTTCGTGGTCTTCGATTGTTTGGCAGAATCATTTACCCCCTATGCATTCCTTGTTGGGATGGTGATGGCTACATGGAAAGCTTCCCTCTGATGATCTCATTCATGCCAAAGGGATTCAATTCCCTTCAAGGTGTGACCTTTGTGGGGGCAAGCTACAAGTCGTTCTTCCACTTATTTATTGAATGTAAGTTCTCATCTACGTTATAGAGCAAAACTGCTGAGCTTTTTAATGTCATTTTGCCATGCAAAGCATTAGTGTCTGAGATGGTGTCTTGGTGGAAGAATAGGGGGAAAGGTTGGTGTCTGAAGGAGGCCTGGTTCACCGGACTATTTACTACCGTAGCATCTATATGGAATGAAAGAAATCAGCAGAGATTTGGGGGGATGAGGAGAAGTGCTGCTATGCTTCTCATTGGCATTAAAAGGGAGATAGGTTTTTTGTGCAACAGGCTGAAATTTTCGCCAAAGGGAGTTGATGATCTCATTATATGTTGGAGGCTTCACCTCAAAATGGCTAGCCAGAACCATTCCTTTATTATGGAGATCCACTGGTGCAAGCATAGTCACTCTTGGATAAAGCTTAACTCTGATAGATGTGCGCTCAAGAATCCGACATGCACGGGAGGTGGAGGAGTCCTTAGAGACCATGAAGGAAAAGTGTTGATCAGCTATCAGATTTTCTTTGGAATTTCCAATAGGTTTGCTGCAGAGATTTGGAGTATTTTGAAAGGAATTAATCTAGCTAAAGATAAAGGCATCCAGCGGTTGTGGATCGAATCAGATTGCTCTGCGGCTGTCTCCCTTTTTCATCATAGATCTATTCCATGGTTTGCTCTTCAAGAATGGTACCATTCTCTCAGTTACTTAAATTCTATTGAATGAAAGAGTACTCACTGCTACAGAGAAGCCAATCCAGTGGCTGATTTTTTGGATAAGGAAGCGGCAAAATCAAGATCATCATATGATGATGTCCCACTACCTCCCCGTATCAGGGATGAGTCAGCTCTTGACGAAGCTGGTCATACTCACTTGAGATTTCTGAGGTAGCGGTTGTGAGCCTCAGTTGATGGCATTGCAGAATGTGGAGGCTCGCTTCAAGCTCTTGTAATATATTCTTTTATCTTTTCTTCTATTTTTAATAAAATATGCCCTTCTAGTGAAAAACTTAGGACGACCCGATCCATGCATTCATGGTAGCTGAATTATTTTTTTCATGTCATTGGTTTTTTTTTGTTTTTGAAAATGAATTTACCTATAACATATTTCAACCAACAACTTGGCATAATGATTACCGAACCTTTGGTTCACCACACAAGTATGACTTTATGTGTTTTTTGTATGAATCTAATGATGTGAACGTGTTAGAAACTTCTAAAGTATGATGTACACAAAAAATCAAGAAAAAAAAAAAACACTGTTTGGGGGTCGAAACCTATGTTTTCACCAAACTGGGAAAAATTCTCTGGTTTTCTCGAAATTCCCTAGGTTCCGACCCAAAATTTTGGTCTCCCCAAAGGTCAAAACCCAATACCTTGAACCTTAAATGGAGATATCCTAACAACAGCAAGGTGTAATAGCCACAACACTTGGCCAGTTTTTGCCTCTAACAACAATCACATCGTACCACGAAAGTGGCATCCTTAAAAGTCTCATTGAACCTACCATATTGCTTTATCTAACATTGCACCCTATTGACAAAGGGTCATAGCATAGGATATAAATTGTTAACCACAATAATATACATGTCTTTATTAATGATACAGTTAGTGTGGAAATTGTTGTGCTAGAATCACCATCGTCAACACCGCATCCCATGCCCAAGCCTAAGTCTAGCATACATATAGTTCGTATGGCATTATTGCACTGGAATTACCAATAAGAATCCACAACCCATGCCCAATCTTAGCTCTAATACACACAAAATGCATTATAAAATTGCGTGATGATTATAGTAGCAGTTTTATCCTCAGCCACACGTGATCCCACACATTCATAATCACATTACATCCACAATTCATACTCAAACATTTGACATATTTGAAAATAAAGCATACATGAGATTATAATTAAAAACATATGGGTGAAATGGCATACATTAGTTTTAAAATTTAATAACGCTCCAAAAGAAATCATAACACCAATCACTTTATTTTTTTCGTCGCGAGAAGATCAGATTGTATTAAAGGAATAGAAAAATAAAAATATATTACATGAGCAAGCTAAGAGTCTCCACCTTCCACAATGGTATCAGTAGAAACTTGGAGCCGCTATCTCAAAGTGTTTAGGAATCTAAATCTAGATCAACCATCAATGTCTAATTGTAACTCTCTAGCAGAATGAGAGGGGAGCTACGCATCACCACTGTCGATCCCTACCTTTTCCACTTCCTTGGCCAAATAATCAGCCATAGGGTTTGCTTCTCTGAAGCAGTGGGAGTTAAGGAACTTTGAAAGTGCAGACCATTCCTCAAGGATAACCAAAGGATTGAGTCTACGTTGAAAAATGAAAACCGCTGCTAAAGAGTCTGACTCAATCCACAGACGATTGATGTTGATTTCACAAGCCAACCACATACCCTTGATGATACTCCAAATCTCTCCTAAGAAACTGGTTGAAATTCCTAAGTAAAAATTGTAGCAGTGAATTTTCCTGCCATCATGATCTTTTAAAATTCTGCCTTCACCAGCTCTGCCAGGATTGCCAAGCGAGCATCCATCCATGTTTAGCTTTATATAGGAAAGAAAAGGCTTGCACCAATGGACCTCTAATATAGATCGCTCTCTATGAGGGGAAGAGGAGAGGTTGAACTTTCTACAAATTAACAAATCAGCTGCATTTCTAGGATAGACTTTCATATGGGAGTATATGAAGCTAATATCCCCTCGGATGGTACTAATGATTCTGACATGACTGCGAGCATTCCACTCAAATCTTCTCTGGCTTTTTTCGAACCAGATAGCATCTATTACCGAGAAAATACCAATCTCCCAGAGGTTTTTCAAGCACCAACCTCGAGCTTTATTCTTCCACCAAGCAATAAGAGCATCCAGAGAGTTGTAACTTGGCCAGAAAAAATAAAAAAAAAATCCAGAACACCTTTCTAAACTCCAATAGAGAGATCATACTCAAAGAAGAGATGGGAAAAGGATTTAGATGACACACCACACAGCTTGCATCTGGAAGAGAGAGGGATACCTTTAGCCTGAATGATGTCGTCAGTAGGGAATTTTCCGTAGACCCATCGCCATCCCAACAGGGAGAGTCTAGGGGGAAGAAATTTACTCCAAAGCAGCCCCACCCACGGAGTTGTAGGAGACTGAGATCTGAGGCCCTCCCAGGCAAACTTCACAGAGAAAACCCCCATTGTTTCAAGACCCCATAGGTAGTGATCATTTGAATTTAAGGAGGGCAACTTAATTTCTTTAATAATTGCAAAAGCATCCTTCATCGTCGCAATAAGAGCATCCAGAGAGTTGCAACTTAGCCAGGAACAATAAAAAAAAATCCAGAACACCTTTCTAAACTCCAATAGAGAGATCACACTCAAAGAAGAGATGGGAAAAGGATTCAGATGACACACCACACAGCTTGCATCTGGAAGAGAGAGGGATACCTTTAGCCTGAATCATGTCGTCAGTAGGGAATTTGCCGTAGACCCATCGCCATCCCAAAAGGGAGAGTCTCTGGGGAAGAAATTTACTCCAAATCAGCCCAGCCCACGGAGTTGTAGGAGACCGAGATCTGAGGCCCTCCCACGCAAACTTCACAGAGAACACCCCCATCGTATCAAGACCCCATAGGCAGCGATCATTTGAATTTAAGGAGGGCAGCTTAATTTCTTTAATAATTGCAAAAGTATCCTTCATCGTAGTGGAATCAACATAAGGAAGAAATCACTAGTCGTTCTCTATGAAATCAGCTACAGAGTGGTTGAGAGACGAGAAAACCTAATCTGGCAGCTCACTAAGCTCTCTAATTGATTTTTTGCCCCACCAGTTATCACGCCAAAAATCAATGATATGCCCATTACCAATAAGCCATTTTTCATTATCTGTCACAAAAGACCATAGTCTCTTCACTCCCTGCCAGATAGAGGATTTTTTATAGCCACTTATAAACGCTCCGGATCTAGAAATAAATCTAACTTTGATCAGAGAACTCAGCTGCGAATCTTCATTTTTAATTTTCCATGCGAGCTTGGCAATCAAGGCCATGTTCACATCCCTAACCCTTCTCAAACCAAGGCCGCCTTCCTTCTTTGGTTTGCATACCTGATCCCATCTGACAGTGATGGCTTTGGAGGTGTCTATCTCCCCAGTCCAGATGAAGTTTCACATCCACTGCTCTAGCCGTTTAATCAAGGGGGAAGGCCACCAGTAGACAGAGAAGCTATGTAGGGGCATTCCAGAGATTACTAATTTTACTAATTTAATCCAACTAGCCATTGAAAGAAGCTTACCCTTCCAACCTTCAAGCTTGCTTTTAATTCTATCCATCACCAGGAGAAGAGGATCGCGCTTAACTCTGCTATAAAAGATTTCCATGCCCAAGTATTTGGTTGGAAAATTACATGTAGGAATATTTAATTCCTCTACTAGCCACTGCTTACTGATTGGAGGAATTCGACCCAAGAAGAATTTGCTCTTTTCAAGATTGAAAAATTGCCCAGAACAATTTTGGAAAAAATTTAGAAAGATCTTCAAGTTTCTAATGTATTTCTTGGATGCATTCAAGAAAATGAATACATCGTCTGCAAATAAAAGATGAGTCAGAATGTTTGCATCCCAAGGACCAGCAATGAGCTTAATAAAGCCTTTGGCAGCTAACTCCTTAAGACCACGACACAATATCTCTTCAGCAATAATAAAGAGAATGGGGGAGATAGGATCTCCCAACCGTAGGCCTCTACTGATTGGAAAGAAACCAACAGGGCCCCCATTTAGATGCACTGAAATATGAGTAGATTCTAACAGGGTGTGGATCCAGCCAATCATAGTGTCAGAGAATCCAAACTTGTGCAGAACTTAAAATAAAAAATCTTAGGATAGAGTATCAAAGGCCTTTGAAATATCAGCCTTTAAACCAAGGCCCCCTCCTCTAGCAGAATTACTCATGAGGTTAGCTAGCTCAGAAGCTAAACCAATATTTGTCTGAACAAATTTGCCTTTTTGGAAGGCTCCTTGCTCAGGGGAAATTAGCCTAGGGAGAAGAGTAGAGATACAAAAGGCCATAATTTTTGACAGACCCTTGCACAAAAAATTCCCCATGCAGAGAGGGCGGTATTTCCTTAGGGTTCTGGCTCCATCTACCTTAGGAATTAAAAGCAAAAAATTGTTATTAATTCCTTTGGGAAGAATACTTGAAGAGAAGAAGCTCCTCATAGCTCTGCAAACATCGAAGCCTATGATCTCCCAGTAGGTCCTGAAGAATATTCTTAAAAAACCATCTAGGCCTGGAGAGCTATCAGGGTCAAGATCCTAGACCGTTCTCTTAATTTCATCTTCTAGAGGAATAGAATCCAAAACCAGGTGATCAGAGTCCTAAATAATTCTAGGGATGCAATCAAATAAATCTGGATGGCTAACTAGGTCCACGCGCCTATGAAAGCCTTTATAAAACTGAGCAATATGGTTACCCAGATGATCTTGATCAGAAATAGTCTCACCATCTTCCTGAACAATGCTAGAGATCTAATTCTTAGCCCTCTTCACTTTGGCCATGACATGAAAAAATCTCAAGCATTTATTGCCATCTCGAAGCCATCTTATTCTGGATTTTTACAGACACAACTTCTCCTGGTATTCAAAGCTTTTAAGAGTCATGTTTTGGCATCGGCCTCATGGTCAAACAATTCCTCAAAATGCCTCTCTTCCTCAATTTTTTTTCTGAATTTGATCTAGCTGAGATTGAGAGATGGCAACCTCATGCTCTAAATGAGGGAAGATCTCTCACGACCACGATTTCATAGCAAATTTTAATCTTTTGAGCTTCTGGGCTAGAATAAAAGTGCATAATCCAGTTACACTAGGCCTCCAAGAATCACGAACCATATCAAAAAAACTAGGGTGATCCATCCAGAAGTTATTGATATGAAAGGGGCGGTTCTGAGGCTTTGTGGCCATACCCGAACATACAAGCAAAGGCACATGGTTAGAGGCCACTTGCTGGAGAACTTGCTGAGTATTGTTATCAAATATCTCCAGCCAAGCTTCATTCACAAAATTCCTATCTAGGGCAGCCGATATATTCCCTCTTCTTCTATTATTGGACCAGGTGAATTTTCTACCAGTAGACGGAGCCTGAATCATTGAAGTAGCATCAACTATAGCTCCGAATTCAGAAGCTGACCCTAAGCATAATCGTCCTAGCCCCCTCCTTTCATGATTAGCTAGGACTGCATTGAAGTCACCAATGATCATTCTTGGATTCCCTATCAACCCTACCACCAAGTCCATCCATAACGATCTGCGCTTAGCTCTCAAGCATTTCGCATGAACCACCGAGAGCTCAAGAACTAATCCCTTCCAATCCAATAGCAGAGAAATCTGTTGACCATACATAGAAGTAACTCATGGAGTAATTGTGCCCAGTCTCCAAATCACCAATAGATTTGGGTTCATATTAGGTAAGGTGATTATGATTCCTTTTTTCTGTTTTTGAAAATGCATTTACCTATAACATATTTCAGTCAACAACTTAGCATAATGATTACCGAACCTTTAGTTCACCACACAAGTATGACTTTATGTGTTTTTTTTATGAATCTAATGATGTGAACATGTTAGAAACATCTAAATATGATGTACATAAAAAATCAAGAAAAAAAAAACACAGTTTGGGGGTCGAAACCTATGTTTCCACCAAATCGGGAAAAAATTCTCGGGTTTCCTCAAAATTTCCCAGGTTCCGACCCAAAATTTTTGTCTCCCCAAAGGTCAAAACCAATACCTTGAACCTTAAATGGAGATATCCTAACAACAGCAAGGTGTATTAGCCATAATACTGGGCTAGTATCTACCTCTGGCAACAATCACATCGTACCGCGAAAAGTGGCATCCTTAAAAGTCTCATTGAACCTACCATATTTGTTTATCTAACATTGCCCCCTATTGACAAAGGGTCATAGCATAGGATAACTATTGTTAACCACAACAATATACATGTCTTTAGTAATGATAGAGTTAGTGTGGAAATTTTTGTGCCAGAATCTCCATCGCCAACATTACATCCCATGCCCAAGCCTAAGTCTAGCATACATACAGTTAGTATGGCATTATTACACTGGAATTACCAATAGCCACACCACAATCCATGCCCAATCTTAGCTCTAATAAACACAAAATGCATTATAAAACCGCGTGGCGATTACGATAGCAGTTTTATCCTCAGCCACATCGGATCCCACACATTCATAATCACATTACATCCACAATTCATACTCAAACATTTGACATATTTGAAAGTAAAGCACACATGAGATTATAATTAAAAACATATGGGTGAAATGGCATACATTAGTTTTAAAATTTAATAATGCTCCAAAAGAAATAAAACCACCAATCACTTTGTTTTTTTACTTGGAGAAGAAAGTTCCATGAAAGAATGCCCGAAAAGTGCCCCGCTCTACCTCACCGAAAGGTGAATGTCTCTATCTTAATTACAAGGGTAGGTGTTGTCTAATGGTGTCAAAAGGGTCATTTAAAAATCCCATAAACTTCTGTAAAGACAGCTTAGTATTGTCCATTGATAGATGTATGGTCTGCCAGTGGTCCTACCGATGATAGACATAGAGTCCAACCCAATTTAACTTCAGAAACTCCACCAGTAGATGTCACCAGAAGGTGTCTGATATTGTGGTGACCAAAACAGAGGCTGAATTCCATTCAACCATCAACCTGTAGATGGTCATCAAGTGATAATAGATCTACCATTCGATATCTATGGGTAACCGCCCAGAAAGTGTTGTACACCTCGAGTCCGATGACCTTGCATCATTGGTGGGATTTGTTGAAACACCCAAGAATATGGCAAATACCGGACCCGCCTAGGAGATCATTGTAGTGTCCTCACCAATAATATGGTTAGTACCAAGGGGTTTGGGTGATCGGTGTGGGTATGCAAACTTTAGTCCCATGTCGCCTAAGGAGAGATTACTAGGCTAGTTGATAACATCTAGCCACTTTAACGTGGCACAACGTATTTTAAAGCCTTGAGGACCATGGGCCAAGGAGGGAAATATTGTGCAAGGTTAATGGGGTCGGGGCATTATAAATGGTATTAGAGTAGACCTTGACAACATGTGGGGCCACAACAAGGATGTTGTGCCGAAGGGGGCCGAAGATTGTGATACCAAAGAACACAGCAAGTGTCGGACCCTCCTGGGAGTGTCCCCACCAAGAGTACAGTAAGTACCAAGGAGCTTGGAAGAACGGTGAGAGTGTGCAAACTTTAGTCCCACATCGCCTAGGGAGAGATTACTGGGCTAGTCGATAATCTCTAGTCTCCTTGACATGGCACAACATGTTTTAAAGACTAGAGGCCCATGGGCCAAAGAGGACAGTATTGTGTAAGGTTAATGGAGCCTGGGCGTTATATTTGTAAATGGTTTTCCCACCTTTCATGTAAGCTCGGAAAATCAAGTTCTCATTGAACCAATCGGGAGCAATGTCGATTCTTCGTCGGAAACCCTTTACCCATTTTGAGCTAAAATGCTTCTTAAGCTTAGAGAACATCTTTCGAGCTCGAGAAAGGCAAGTAACACTATAAACTAGAAGCAGCTGACCTTAGTCATATAGCCTAGTTGGCATAAGAGAGCAGGCTACTCTGCTATGGATCCATATGTACAGTAGTAGGAGAGAGGGAATTTGGCTAATTTATTAGCCAATGAAAGAGCGTAAAATAGCCAATTATGAGTGGGACTAGTCCTACATTAGGTGGACTTAAGAACCCTAGTCCTACATTAATTGGACTTAAGAACCCAAAAGTTAGGACAACAAATGAGATTAAAATGGATAAACCGGTGGGATACCCTACTGCCAACCGGCCAATCGGTTCGCCTAGCAGAATATAGGAAAATTAGGTTTTCCTTGTTGGACTCAGATCCCTACATCCCTGAGCCTTGCACTTACCTAACATGTAGAGGTCAAGATGCTAACCAAATCCAACCTAATAGGTCAGTATTGGTGGGGTCCATTAATGAGATATTGATTTTAATTAGTTTTAGTTTTATGTTTTTAAAATAAATTTTGGAAAGTAATTTTAGGGTGCTCAGCCAAACGGGCCCTGAGGAACCTTTGGCTGAATTATATAGCAAGCCACCATCATTGTTTCACCTTATTTGCTGCTGCAAATTCAGTGGAACAGCAACAAAGGGAAGAAGAAGAAGAAAAAGAAAGAAAAGCGAAGAAGAAGGAAGAAGCAAAAGAAGAAGAAGAAGAACTAGAAGGGGAGAAGGGAACAGCTGTCCCTCCCCTACTTCCGGCTATTATATAATTGTTGTTGTACACATTAGAAGGTAAAATTCTTCCACCTTAATTGTTGTACAGTATTTCTATTATCTAGGAACAAAATTCACCTTGGTTCCCAAGCATGCAGCCACCCAAAGTGCGTAACCATAGACTGCATGCATGGGATTTGAGTGGAATTAAAATATAGAGACTGAATAAATTTAGTCATGCATGTTGTACCTGTAAAAATTAGGTAATATACTGGTTGCATCTGGTCTCTGTAGCTATGCAAAGCTGGGTTTTAGGCTGCATGCATGGGATTCATCATCCCAGAGATGAAAACCCAGCTTTAGCACCCATATAAATATAATATGCTTGCTGAAATTGTAATTAGAATAGTGTACAGACCTTTGATGGTCTCTATAAACTCCCAGAATTTGGGTTCAGACCTTGCACATAAGGGGTTTTATCCCGAGGTGGAAGTGACTAACCTGAATTTGAGTTTTGCTAGTTGGGCGAGCATTGGACTATATAAATTTAATTCTGCAGAATTTTCCTATGCTGAAATTGTGTAATTTGGTAGTTTTCAGATCTATAGCATGACCCTACTGCTAACCATAAATTGGGTTTGAGCTCCGCAGGTTCAGGATTGGGCTCCCAAACCTGAATTTTCCATCCTATGAAAAAAATTAGGGAATTCATTAGTGCAGAATTTTAATTTATGTAATTGGGAGTTTTGTCGGCTATAAAAGGACCCTAGAGGCCTTAGGGAACCTTCCCCATGTTTCCATGATCAATATCCATTGGCCATGAGCAGCCCAACCCAAGGAAATCCACAGAACAGCCTTGGGGAGTGAAGAAAATTCTGCAGAAATTGACACGCCTGTTGGGCAAGCGGCTAGCCCGTTGTCACCCACCATTTAGGGCCAAATCAGCGCCAATTTTTCTGGACAGTACCTTG
>NC_056565.1:19081071-19084778 GCF_013358625.1 Macadamia integrifolia
CCCCTTTTTTTTTTTTTCTTTTAAATTTCTGTGAGAGTGCTTGGATTAGATTCTTTTAATTGCTGATTGTGGGAGGTGTATTTTTTGTTTTCCTCTTCCTCCTTACATCTTGACCTGAACCAATTCAAATGTTTTCATGTTATAACCATGGCATGTGAGGACTTGTGTTTTGAAAATGAGGACCTAAGTGAAACATTTCAGTACCACTGGTTGTGATAGATGGCTTTTGAGCTTTCTACTGTTTTCCTAGTGATACAGTCTTATTGGTAGGTGCACCCCATGCAGATCCAAGGCCAATCTCAGCAAACTTATGTCACAAAACATGCCCATTGAGATCTATCCAGAATCTGGAAAGAAGCCTGTACCCATAGTCCCTGCTCTGTTATGACCCATTTCTTGTATGTAATAGTATTTATATATGAACAAAAAGGACTAAAAAGCACCGTGAGGCTGATGTTCTAATATGAAATTGTTGAAATGGTTTTTTTTTTTTTTCTTGATTCCATTTTAGATTAAAGTAGGATTGAATGTTCATGTTGGATTTATGTAGCTGACCCCATTTAGTTGATATAAGGTTATGGTTGTTGTTTATTGTTGAGTGTTCACTTAAAGCGATTTCTCATATATTTGCATTATAGGTTGTAACCATTACAATGTGATTTGATACTGTATTGAAACAATCATTGGCTGAAAGTGTGCACTTAGGTCTCGTGGTTACTTGTAAATTTCAAATTCTACTTGATGCGTAATTAGTTCAAATTGATAGAACACTTGGAACATGAGCGTGTCTCAAGCATGTTCCAAAGGATGGTGGTGTGAATCCACCAAGACCCTTTTTATTCGACTGTTCATAGCATGTCAGTCAAGGCAATCAACCACACAAAACATTTTAGTTATGAATAGATTGTGGTTCCTACATCAGGAAAAAATTACATGGTTTAAGTTTAGGAGGAATGGGCTACCATTTGCCATTTTGACTGAACTGGCATATCCATAATTATTGGTTTCAGTGGTAAGAAGTGGTTTGTACAATGTCTGCCAAACGTTGTTTCTGCTCATTGGAAAGAGAACTGTTTTACATTTATGTATTTACTTTTAATGCAATGGTATGTTAAAAAATACACTTTCATTAACAAAGTACTTCCTTATTTAAGCTAAATTTAACCATTATGGCATGTCTGTAATTATTGATTTTATTGTTCAGAAGTTAATTTATATAAAGTGTCTACCAAACGTTGTTTCTGTTCTTTTCCTATTCTAAGGACATTTCTGGAACAGTTTTACCAAACGCTGTTTCTATCCATCATAGTGTTCTCACAGTATGGAATCGAAAATGAACACTTCTGTAAAAGAACACTCTTCTGGAATAGAAGTGTTATCAAATGGCCCCTTAAAGTTTTGTTTTCCTACTCCATCCTTATCCTAGAGATACAATGTTTGTTTTGATTTTTAATTATTTTTCCTAGTTGGAATATGATAGTTTAGCTGTCAGGTCTGAGATGAATTGATTGATACTGTATTTGATTTGAAATCAATTATAATTGGGTTACTGCTCTGTACTGTTGAAAACCTAGGCTGTAATCTCAATTAGTTTTTGAAAGATTATTTATTTGATAATAAGTACTTCTTCCTGTTCTTTACTTCCTTTCTGCTGCAGTATCATAAGAATAATATTTATCCTTGTTTCTCTTTGAAAGTTGTTTGCTGGATTTTCTGCATAAGGTGACAATTGAATCATTCTTGAACTGTCATTGTTTTCCTCACTTCAGTTACTTCAGCTTTGAAGGCATGACTTGTCATTATGCCACGAAAACTACTGCTGGAATATAAGGCCCATTGCTACTTTTACCCTGCATCATTTTGGTATATATACATTGGCAAGAAAGTTTCTGCCTAAGTTGATGTATTTCCTTAGTTTAATGGGTCTGTGTAACGAAAGAAACCTAATAAGTTTTTTATAGATCAAGCATATTCACATGATCACAACATAATTACTATGGAGTGTTGGTTTTTTATATTTTTTCTGGTTGCACCATCATTATGGCTAATCTTGCTGACATGCATGATGGTGTACTTTGTATGGAATTTTGTGTAATGGAAAGATTGTAACGGTATTTGTGTAATGGAATGTTAAAGATAGTTTCCCTAATTATTCAAGTTATATTTAATGGCAATGACATTTGTGTTATGGCATTTTCATACTTATTCCAGTTAAATGGAATGATAATGGCACATTATAATTGTTGGTTATAGTGGAAAATGTGATAATAAGAAATTTTTATAACTATTTGGAAAAAAATTTCCCGATCATGCTCTAGAAAAGTGATCCTGAGGTGGGAGTGTTTTTCTTTGATCTCGCTCTACAAAAGCGATCATGCATGCTACTGATTGTTTATGGATTTTAGGGTATCTATAATCCATATGTCTGTCACTTGAATAAATGGCCGTTGACCTCTGGGAAAAGCAATGGCATTTTAGACTTCTAAGCCTGTCTTTGCCACGAAGGTAACCTCTACAAGTTTTTAGTGAATGTTAAGGGAATAATTGGACAGATTATGTGATGATTCTCAAGAATGATTTTCTATTCCTATTTTGGGTAACTTAGACCTACAAAGACAGTGGAGGTTTCTTCATGTTCATTAATTATGTTATGTGTGCGCGGACATTATCATAGGATATTGAGGGGTTTTCCCCCCAATTTGGTGATTGGTTTGAATTATTTGATCTATTGCTCCACTCTACTCATCCTAACATTCATAGGCTTGTAAGCTAAATGTATACTAAGAGCCCATTTGGTAACGATTTGGAGATGATCTTTTCTATTCTAGATTCCATTTTAGGACAAAATGGAAAAAAAAAAAAACGTTTGGTAACGCCGCTCTCGTTTCTGTGCCCAGGAAATGAACCAGTTCAAAAAGTCATCATCCCAAGAGTGGGGATTTAAGTGTTACTTCAATTTTAAGATGATCTTTAGGGAAATAAAAAATGAAATTGTTCCCAATAAAACCCTCTTTTCATAAAACCTCCCATCTTTCTCACGCAGCTCTCACCGCTCACTACTTGAACTAACTGGTATGTTGATAAATTGTTCCAAAGCTTCAAGAACTGCTGCTCCTTTGAAGAATCCTAACATTTTTACTGTTTTGTTTTAGGTGGACTCGACAGAGTACAGTGTATCCTATTTGAAAGAGCACACAGTGATCGGAAGAATAAAATAAGCCATGAATTTCCGATTTCAGAATCTTCTTGGTGCTCCTTATAGAGGTGGAAATGCTGTCATTTCCGGTAACAGTCTCCTCATCTCTCCCGTAGGAAACCGTGTCTCTGTCACCGACCTTATAAAATTGGAAACGGTAACTCTGCCATGTGAGAGCTCCTCCAACATCTCCCGAATCGCTGTCTCTCCTGATGGAAGCTTTCTCCTAACACTAGACGAAAACAATAGATGTCAGTTCGTCAATCTTCGTCGTCGAATAGTTCTTCATCGCATGTTGTTTAAGAAGCCTGTCTCAGCAATCAAATTCAGCCCTGATGGAGCCTTAATTGCTATCGGTGTTGGTAAATTGCTCCAGATATGGAGGTCTCCTGGTTTTCGGAAGGAATTCTTTCCGTTTCAGTTGATTCGAACTTTTGCTGATTGTGATGCTTCTGTCACTGCCTTGGATTGGAGCCCGGATTCTAACTATGTTCTTGCCGGTTCAAAGGAT
>NC_056565.1:19086703-19129214 GCF_013358625.1 Macadamia integrifolia
AGTTCCAGTCAATTTCATCAGTGTAGATATCTGGGTCAGGCAAGGAAATGTCGCAACAAAGGCCATTGATCTCTTCCCAAAACTGGTTCTTCACACTGTTGAATGCCTCTTCACCAGCTCAATCATTCCAATGAATCCCAATCTTATAGAATGACATCAACTTCTTACCTTCCAAGAGTTTTCCCCACGGAACTAAACCGACTAAGGTGCAAGATTTCTTCTCCCATGAGGGTATAGTAGGAAGCTAGGACCCTGAAGATACAAAAATGAACAAGGATTAGACCTCTTGAACATTCCTGCTATACCCTGATATCAAATTATAGAAACAGAGAGAAATCTATGACAACAGAACCACAATTTTAAGAATAGGATTGAATGCCACAGTGATTCAAAGAACACATTTAAAAAAAGCAGCAGGTTTCTCAATCGGAAAGATTTTTCCCTTTTACCCCGAGAAATAGAGGATGGGCAGAGATTCAAACAGATCCAATTGTCATTTCGTGTAAAAAAATCCAATATCCTTACGGTAGAAGGATTTAAAATATATATATATATATATTATAGAGTTAAATAATTAACTCAATAAATCCCCATTCAGTGAATAGGTTTTCTTCTCGATAAGCAGCAACATCTTTTAAAATGAAAGGAGAACTCTTTGTTCAGAAAACACACCCAATAAAAATATAATTAAAAAAGAAGCAGGAACTCAAGATTTTATTGAAAAAAAGGCTTAAGCACAAATCAGTATTTAAGAGCACTTATAAAGTTATGATCCAAGTAGGTAGACAACAGACAATGTTGGTCATTGAAGTTACATCATGAGGCCAAAATCGTCACCTATGCTGGGTCAAATTCTCTCCGCTAAATTAAAGAAAACCAAGCATTTTTTATTTCAACATTTCTCTTACTTCCAATACAGACTTGAAAATCTTTTCAATACCAACATGCACTATATCCTCAAGTCCAAGTTTTGCTGCAGGCATAGAAGTAGAGGATAACAAGAAAGATATGAACAATAGATGTTGCAAATAATTCATCATTAGCCTAGAAGGATTGTTTATAATTTGTATTCTCATTTTACTCATAAGCAAAACAGTTTTCATTCCCACATACACAGTTTAGAGACATAGGCAAAGACAGAGTTGTCATGGTGGCGAGGCGAATCATGGTTATGGGAAAAAAAAGCAAAATGGAATTTCTGTTTCAACATACAACCCAGAAGAGATACACAAATAAACAAAAGAAAAGAGGGAATTTATAATTTCATATGTACTTGAATCCTGTTTCCCCATTTTGAACTCCTATTAGAGTCGTATATGTTGGTTACCCTAAAACATCCATAAACTGTTCTAAGTTCTCATTGTTTCTCGCAAGGCCATTTTTGGTCTACCTTGCAGCTCCTTTGATCCGCACCATAATTTTATGTGGCCCTACCCTCCATGCTTGGCATGGTGGGGCATGCTGAATTGATAGTTTCATACAGGTTCGTTGATAGAATTTCAGTGGATGTAGATTGTTTTATTTGTGGGATGTTACTGCCAGTCTACTAAGACATGACATTATCCTTTATATTAGTCTGATATATGGATAAATGCATTAATTTATTGGAGACGCAAGAATCAAATTCAGTCCATGTGACAACTAAATAAACTTAAAATAACTTAGTTAATGCCTTGGAACAATGATCAGGTTTGTTTCTTCCTCAAAATTTTATTTGTAATGTGAGAGATATCGAAACTAATAGCACCTAGCACCTTTAGAAGTAGAAAATTCTTTCGAAGTTAATTCATTTCAAAACTAATGGCACCTAACACCATTAAAAGTCTAACATTCTTTCAAAGTTAATTCAGTTAAAAAGTAATGGCACCTAGCACCATTATAGGTTAGAAAATTCTTTCAGAATTAAATCAGAAAACAAACAGCATGCATGAATCGAACAATACAGAGTTACTGGGAAGCACAAGCCAAATAGTAATGGTGAGTACAGTATACAATAGGGGAAAGTTAAAGAAGAGAAATTATTGAAAAAAAACCATGTGTATCTGTATACCATTAAGTTAAGTTAATTGCATGGTAAACTGCTCATTCAAAATTTTGCAGACTGGTTTATAGAAAGAGAAAAGAATACTATTAATCATCTCCATTTCTCCACCTTTCGCATACCCAGATATCTTTGAGTTCTAGGAGACAAAAATGAATTCCAGGTAGCGGCAATTATCTCAGGCATCTCGTTGAACATTCTCTATGCAGTGAAGTCACCCAATTTCGACTTCAAATTGACAAGAATAGTATGTTCATAAACATATCCTCCACTGTTTTCATAAACCTGCAAGTGGATTGCTTTTCCATTCATATGGTCTGAAATTTTAGCACTTGCTTTGAGAGCTGAATAGAACCCAAAAGTTTGGTACCAGTCCCTGCTTTAAGCATCGAGAGCAACGATGTCTTTTTATCTACCGTGGGCGCTGAGTTAGGGGAGAAAACACCAAAATGCAGAAGTAGTTGATCTTGATTTTGGAATTCAAAGAATAAAGAGAGTTCCTGCCAATGCGAAACTCAAATTTAAATTCAAAGAGTTCCTGCCAATGTCGTTTCGCACGCAGAGTGGTTCATGAGGGGTGCGTTGGTTCAAGGGAGTGAGCGAGAGGGATAAGGATAGGACGTATGGATGTATCCGACTTGGAGAGAGTGTAAGGACTAAAATCTCTCCATGGGGGCCATATGAGGGGATGCATTGGTTGAGGCCCACCTTTGTAGTCCTAAATTACACTTAAGCAGGGGTACTTTAGTCTCGCTAAAAAAGTATACCAAAAAAGTGGGTTACGGACTTTTAAAAGTAGTATGATATGATATTAAGAAATCTAAAAGCTATCAACAGTAGGGGAACTGGGCAAGCCTAGTATTTTATCTTGAGGGTGACCTGCAGAAGGTGGTGGCTGTTGAGAAATAAGCATGAGGATGATCTGCAGAAGGTGGTGGCTGTTGAGAAATAAGCATGAGGGTGATCTGCAGAAGGTGGTGGCTGTTTAGAAGTAACCATAATGATAATACCAGTTTTTTCTTGGTGTTGAGATAATGATTCATTAAAGGTCATGGTGGTGACCAACATGGAGTTGTGGTAATGTCTCCAGGTTGAATTTCCATGATCATGTTGTGGACACCTTCATCCATGGACACTAAGACAAGTTCATGCGAGTGGTAGTTTTTAGGCTGTATTAAGGGCAAAGCAAGGCTGGATGAATAGACTGTGGATCATGTATTCTATCATTATCACATTTTGGTATTCAATAATGTCTTTTGAGTGTCTCATGATAGTACCCCTTGGGGGCCTTCCCCTGGCGTCGAACAGTCGACTCAGAACTGGAACGGACAAGGGAATCCGACTGTTTAATTAAAACAAAGCATTGCGATGATTTGTAGTAGTGCGTCAGGTTGACAGCCGGCACTTATTATAACTAGCCATTACCCGTCAATCTTTTTGCATGGATCCTCGTGCTTGTCCTTGCTGGAATCTCAATGTGGCTGACCCCATTAAGTTGGGATAAGGTTTTGGATGTTGTTGATGATGGTATCCTATGAGTTGCTCCATATGATTTGTTGTTAGGGATAAAAAGATCAATGATCAATATTCACTCTTAAGGTATGGCTTTATTCCACCCCACCCCACCCAGCCATTTTTGTTCTCCTTAGCTACCTCTACGAAGGTAATTACATTCCATTGGGAAGTTGCTGGTTTCTTTGGTTTTAAACCGTACTATGACTTCACTTGTATGGAAGATTTCTGTTTTCCTAGTAAATTGTTCTTTAGCGACTGGTTACTGAAATGATTACTTGGGTATAATTTGTGTACGGAACTTTGTAATGCTTTTGTGATTTGTTATTGTTCGTAGGTTTGACATTTGTGCTTTTTCTGTATTCATTTAAATGTTGCATAGTAAAGCTGCAGTAGATTTACCCAAAAAAAAAATAAAAAATCTGCACTAGAGGCTCATAAAGCTAGTGCATTGGTTAGGTGGTTAAAACTTCTCCATCTTCCTGCTTTGGGCAAAGGCAACCGATCTTACTGATTTTTTGTGAAGGCATTCTATGAGGTCAGACCAATTAGTGCTGTCTTGAATGTAGGATGCCTCTGAACCAACTATTTTTCTACTGGCTCCTTGACCAGACACTCCCAAATTGTTCTAACTGGGTCTATGTTCTCTTTAAGTCTGATATGAAACTGTTGGCTTTGACAATTAGTTTTGATTATTTATTCTTTATTTTGTATTCTTAACGGTTTGTTTCTATGTAAAGATGATGAACTGCAATCAAAATGTCTTCTTATGCATTGGTTTCTTGTACATTGCACCAGGTCCTGCTGCGTAGATTTCGGATCACCCACAATCTCTCTTTGGATGGCGTTTTAGACTATTTAAACTCCAAGAAGATGACTGAAGCTGGTCCAATAGATTTGATTGATGATGACAATAGTGACGTAGAGGAAGGCATTGATAAGCAAACCCGAGGGAAGATGGGTTATGACTTGCCTGGGTCCATGCCAAACCGTGGAAGGCCTGTAATTCGGACAAAATGCTTGAGGATAGCACCAACTGGCAGGTGTTGGGCAGCTGCAACAACAGAGGGAGTCTTGGTGTATTCAATAGATGAATCCTTTATATTTGATCCGACTGATCTTGACATGGATGTTACACCGGAGGTACTCACCATTTTGTTTGCATTTGAGTCTCTATGTGTTAAGAGTGTTATTTAAATCTCAAGAAATATTTGGTTGCATCCGTGCATATATTACTTTTGGCCTTCCAGGCAAATGTTTATTTTCAGGGTCTGAGTCATTTTTTTACCATGTTGTTGCACAGGCAGTTGATGATGCTCTAGCTGAGGATCAACCTCAGAGGGCACTATTGCTCAGCCTCCGTCTGAATGAAGACACACTAATAAAAAAATGCATTGTTTCTGTAAAGCCAGTGGATATAAAAGCTGTTGCTTTATCAATCCCTTTCAAATATTTGCAGAGGCTAATTGAGGCGTTTGCAGATCTTCTAGAAAGCTGTCCACATTTGGAGTTCATTCTTAGATGGTGTGAGGTATGTATCATTGCTTTAGTCTCTGGATCACTTGCTGTTAACATTAAGTTACACTCTGTTCATCATTCTTAATGTGTGCGACTTTAAACAAATATTGTTTTACCTTTCGGTTCTGTAGGAGCTGTGCAAAGTTCATGGTCACTCTATTCAACAGAATTCCAGAAGCCTAATTCCGGCTTTAAGATCCTTACAGAAGTCCATTACAAGATTGCATCAGGATCTGGCAGACACTTGCTCCTCTAACGAGTATTTGCTTCGATATTTATGCTCAACGGGAAGCAAAAATTGACAAATTCTTATGGAAGAGCACGCTAACAAAACTCCATAGAGCATTAACAGGATGAATTGGCACCGGGTGCCATTCAAATGCATTCGAATTTTGTAGAAATTTAGGGGCATAACTTAATTTATACCAGTGGAGGGTGTTTTTTGGCCTGTAATTTTCTCCTTTGTTTTATTTGTTTGTTAACTCCTGATTTTCTATGCTTCTTTGTTCTCCTAATTATAAAGGGATTACACTACTAGCTTCTAAGGTGAAAAAGAATGAATTTTCCATTTACCTTTGATTAGTTTTGAGAACAATCAGTACATGGTTCATGCGTTTATTGGTATGAAACAAAAACAGAGAAGTGGCTCAAGTAAAGGCCCAAAACCTTTTAACACAAAACTGGTGGCCCCAATAAAAGCAACTCAATGGATTGAACAATCAAAGAATTGAAGAACAAAATTTCATTCCAGAAGTACAGTTACAGGCCAATTTGATGTCTAATGTGTAGGATCAAACTACCTCATTCCAGCAATCAAGTCTCGTCTCATAATTGTAGAGATTTTTCCAAAATATTTGTATTGTTATAAGCTGCCCCTCATTACTCAGTGAGTCGTTACCATAGGGACACCAAAGTAACACAACCTTCTTGATGGTTAGATATGGTCCAAACCCAAACACCCCCCAGTCAAATCCCCTTCACTAGTTGTGACGTTTGCTTCCTCTGAAGGGTTTGATTGGGGTGTGTTATTAGGGTTTGGACCAGGTCTGACTATCGACAGTTGTGTTGCGTACTGTCCCTATAGTTCCGACTCTCTGACTTGGCCCTTAGTCAGCGCTAGAGTAGAAAGATGCCCCGCCCCCAGGAGCGAATAAGAGGGCCAAAAGACCAGAAGCTGCACTGCTACCGCTGCATGACTTTCATGCGGCACAAAATAAATAAGATGAGAAATGCCTCATAATGGAAGGCAGGCATAGGAGAGTTTGAACCGGTGGGATGGAATGGAAACTTTACATGGTGTGAGGAGGTTTTTACGAAAAAAAAAAAAAGAAGATATGGGAGAATCAATAATGGAGCAGGATAAAGCAAGTATCCTTGGTAAATAAAATGGGATTAGAGTTTATTAATATACATCAATTATTATGTAAATATATACCTCCTAAAATTCTTAATCTTCCAACCCTTGTGTATTGGAAGCTTCTGATTGTGCACTCCCAATAAATACTACCCATCCAAAGGGAAAAGAAAAAAAGATTGTCTGGTGGAAGAGAGTCCAACATCCATGATTCTACGACCTTTTTTTTAGGTAAAACATGATTCTACGACGCAAACTTCATACCAGAATGAGCAGATAGACTCCATGGTAAAGATTCAACCTTATATGTAGAATAAGTTCTAGTTCTTCTAAGAACCCCCAACCAAAGAAACATTCACACATGGTAATCGTTTGTCTGAGATTTTTTCTCTTGCCTTTCACTTGTATAACCTCCAAATTAATGAGTTGAAAGGATGATGCTTGAACTGTAAAATCTCAACCATCATGGTTACTCAACAGCTCATGAGATTGAACACAATGCCATCCAGGGGAAGCAAAAGAAAAAAAAAAAAAAAAAAAATGCAATATAACCGTTTAACACCTCAATATTGCTACATGGCAGTATATGGGCTAGTTCATGTGATAAAGGACCATAGAAGCATCTCATTGATATGATTTCAACTTAAAATGAGTAGAGAAAGAGCTAAAGTTACAAAATATGCCATTTTGTATTTATATTCATCTATGCTTAATGGCATTTATGTAATTTTACTAGAACTTTGAATAAGAATTTGAGCAACTTTTCTTGCTTACTTTGGATTAAAATTTGGTCATTGAGATGTATGTGGGGTCCTCTATTCAGAGCGATCTGTATCGATATTGAGATTCTGATGCAAGTTCTTCCCTTTTGAATAAGATAGATTCATATCTGACCAAGGTTGACAATAAATTCTTTTGAAATTGGCTATTTGTCCCTCTATTATAGTGTTCCAGAAATGTCTGTGATCGAGTAAATAGCTCCACGAATGAATGGATTGGATCGAACTGAAACAGAAAAAAGTTGCACAATAAGTTATACGTTTCACCGCCACTTTGTGGAAAATCGTTAGGTATGAATATGTTAGATACCTTTAACTCGATTAGTAAAACCGTGGGTCCCTTTGTCGGTTTTAATTAGTTCTCCATTTTCACTAAAATCTTGACATAATAAGGCTTACTACTCCTTGATGTTTCTATAGACTCAAATTTGTATACTGCTTTTTCTCTTTAATAATATTTTATTTCTAATTAACAGAAATAAATAGATAAATAAACCAATGGTCCATATAAACAAATTAATTTTCAATTTTTGAGGCTCTGCCAGGGCTTGGATATGTAGGTATAGAATTGAAACCTACCCTGGCTACTTGGGTATTGCAGGGTTTACCAGTATTTTGGAGCTTTGAAGATTTGCTATTTCATTAACATAAAAGGGAGAAGAAATGACGTCCATCAATAAACAATTGTTTGCAATAAATTCCATATAACATGATAGACTACCTCTTAGATCAGTGGAGATTTAACCCTCTTGTACCACCTTCTCATCAGATGGTTCTACATATTTCTTCCAGAACCAATGGTTCTGCCATAGGAACACTATCTCCTCTATGGGGACTTGCTTTGTTTCTGGCAAGAGGAAGTAAATGAAGCAGCTTATAACCATAATCGAAGATGCAAACAACAAGAAGATTCCATATCGAAGGTGGCAGAGAGACACTAAGAAACACTGCAATCAGAGCTGTAAAGAATAGGTTATTGCAGAAAACTATAAGGGGTCAATCGGTTCAGTTCCAAATGATTATAGGTGGACCATAATCGAACCGAGAACCGACTTGGTTCCTTATTTAGATACTCAAACCGATTCAATTCGGCTCGGTTCGGTTTCAGTTCCAATTCGGTTCTAATATGCAGTTTTAATTCGGTTTGATATCTCGGCTTTAATTCGGTGATGAAAACGGTTCCACTTTTAAAACCATGAATGCGATGGACCAAAGGCCATAATGGGCTCAAGTTATAGGCCTTATGGCCATTGTTAACTTAAAAATTATCTTAGCTTGTAAATATATGATGATAAATTGCAAAAAACACTTACCACATAAAAAAAAAATTAGAGCTTGCGAAAAACACTCTTGAATGATAAGAGCAATTCGGTTCGGTTTCAGTTCGAACCGATGGTTCTGACACCCTAAACAGAAACCGATCCGAACAGAATAGCATACTCACATATCCAACCGAATTTGAACCGAATAAATTCAGTTTGATTTCGGTCCAGTTAATTCTGCTCAGTTTTGGTTTTAGTTTGAAATTGACACCCTTAGAAAACTATGTTCTGCCCAAATGATCTTGTTTCCAAAGGAAAGAGCTCACTTGGTACTAACCATCCTAGAGTTCCCCATTACCAACCATAAGCAAGAACAAAGGCACAAATCATGACAACTAGGATGGCAGTGGCACCATGTGATTTAGGTAGTTGCACTCCATGTCCAAACTTGAGGCCCAGAACAATGGCCACCACCAGCTGTAGAAAATATGAAGACATGTTAGTGATGATTTGCAGTTTTTTTTTTTTTTCTTTTGAAAATACCCTCGTGGGTTTTAGTTAATTTTGTTGCTGCTACCTGGGAGTTGGAAATTTGCTGTTATTCGGGTTCGTTGCTAAAGAAATGGAATAGTTCACTTTCCCTATGGGTTCACATTTACCCTCCTAGATATTTGTATTTTCCAAAATATCCTTTGAGATTCTAGTTCTTTGGCTGCAATTTAGGTATAAGTATTGGAAGCTCCTGATTGTCGTTTTAAATCCTCTGCAATTCTTCATCATGCGATTGCCCAGATCTGGAGGGAGGTGATGGTGCTATCCAGATCGATTTAAATCCAATTAAATCATATCGAACCGAGTTGTAACAACCCAACCCAACCCATACATAAGCGTTTGAAATGAGAAACCTAACTTTACTCTTCTTCTCTCTCTGGTCTCGCCTTCTTCGCTTCCCACTCTTATAAGAAAATTGCCCAGATTTATTGTTTTGCAGACACCTCAATAGAATTACCATGGCAGCCATGTACCTAAGCAAGAATTCATTCTTCACTGTTTCCAAGGCCTTCTTCCCTCGAAACCCTTCTCTTCCTTGTAGATTAGCTTCAACTCCTAAGGTCTTGAGGGTTTCTTTCATCTCTTCTGCTTCCAAATACTCTGTGATAAATAATTAAAGACTTATTTTTGTTAGGACTTTTATGTGGGCTTAACTGATATTAATTAATCCATTGGGCCCAAGCAGTTATAGACCCACTCTAATTAGGAAACTCCTAGCTCTTTCCATTGTGGGAGTGGAATAGGATTTTAGGGATTCTGTTATAAATAGAATACTGATGGTTCCTACAGCCATTACTTAATGCCTTATTGGTTTTGAGAGCATTGTTTTCTCACAAGAGCAAGTGCACACAAAGAGAGGAAGCCCTAGAGTAAGAGGCTGTAAAGAGAGGAAATCCTAGAGTAAGAAGCTGCAGAAAATCTCAGTAAAGGGACTCCACTTGCGTAGTTCTTCATTGTTATCTTTATGGGAGTAATCTTCAATCACATTTGATAGAGGTTTGTGATCCATGTTCATGGGGCTTCTAAACTTACACACAGGTACTTCTCTATTCCCATTGATTATCATAGATATGACAAATTTGTATGATTATGTATTTTAAGATCTATAAGGGAGTAATTTATTGATCTTGGTTTAGGGACTATACCCATGTTTAATATTTTATGATTGGTTTATGACTATTGTATTCTAAATACTATGAGGTTATTCATATAATTCTATAGTAAAGAATCTCTAACAATTGGTATCAGAGCCAACCCTATAATGCTAGAATCAAGAAAATTATTTTTTAAAATTTTTTTTATGGGGTTTGGGTTCCAATTTATGGAAATCGTCATTTTAACATCATTTAAAGGCCTCATGTGAAAAAGGTTTTCTTCACAAAAGTTGTAGAGGACAAGAAGACGATTGTGGTGATATGCCACATGTCATCGGAATCGTCTGGATGCACCCACATGTGCCATCAGAAATCGACAACCGGAGGAAAGAGAATTTTTTTTAAAAAAGCGGTGAGTCATCACCAAGTCAACTCGGTAGGTTTTTCGAGTTAACCCGGTGATGCAGTGAGTCAAGCCTTGACCCAACTCTATTTGACCTGGTCAAATGTTGATCGGATCTATGATCGTTGATCGAGCTGTTAACTACCCGACCTGAAAACCCAAATTTTTATCCGGATACCAGACCTAAAAACTCTGGTTTTGACCCGAAATATGACTCAAGACTGATATGACCGAATCGGGTTAGGCCGCTTGGGCCAAACCATCTGGTTTAATCAGACCGAACAGGTTGGTTTGGGCAAATCATAATTGATTTTAACCCATTTTTCTTGCAACTTCAAATGGTTCGTATAGGTGAATGGTGATGAAATTTTCACCCTGGTTTTTGCTTTGAATCTAGTTTTTTGTGCTTTTCATTTTGATATATTATGAGCTTAGTTTTGATCAATTTTTATGATATGTTTTGTGAAAATTAGAAGTATAAGAGTTTTGTGATTCTTCTTCATATTTCTCTTAATCGTAAGAAATAAAAGAAAAATCAACCCATATATTACTTACATGTCAGCATGTGAACTAATTTATTGGCTAATGATAGTCCATGTTTTTGTTTACTTATATTTTGTTCATGCTTAAATAATTTCACTTTTAAACAAGGTTGCTAATATTCATCCAAATATGACATTATCAAAGAAAGATTAAAGTTAAAGCAAGTGAAAACAGAATAGGGATTTCTCAACTTAGAGGATATTGTCCATCCAAAGATGGTGGTATTTTTTAAAAGTTAAAAGAAGTCTCACAGTAATAGTAGAAGCTTGAGTTGACCAATATGTTAACCCAGAGGTCAGGAATGTAGTTTCGGTTGACACTCTTGAAGTAATTGATAATTGAGCATTGTAATGTTTATTTTGCTAATAGTGATATGCTTGTTATTTTACATGTAAAATGATTTTTCCTTCATGTTTAAATAATCCACACATTTAAGTTGACAAGTGTAGTTACAAGCTATTATAGTGGAATGGATGGAACCCACCAAAGTGGTAAAATCTAATGTTACTACAATAGGTTTGCAACTCAAAGGTTTTGTCTTATTTTTAAAGATAGAAAATTATTGGCAGGAATTAGGTAATGCTTGCCCAAAAGCGACATTATCAAAAACAAACATAAATGAAAGTGTACTATAAGCAGACCTTAACCTAGAAGTTGCTATTCATCCAAAGGTGGTAGTAATTTTTGAAATTGAAGAGCTCCCACAGTCATTGTCATGGTTAGCATTGTAATGTTGTTTTCAATTTCATTGATATTACATGTTTAAGATACACATATATATATATATACATGTCTTCATTGTATGTTGGATTAATTATTTTGTGCTAAACAATTAAATGTCTTTAAATGTGGCTTGAGGATAAAGAGATTTACATGTGCCTCATGGACCTAAATTTCTATACTAGGAAAACCAAATCAATAGTTTGGTATTATGCTTTTAAAGCAAAGATTTTTGCCTTAAAAAGTATTGGACAGTTGATTAATGGCAATAGGGTAGATGAGTATTCCATGGCTATAACCATAGGTTATAAGTTTATTTCATGTGTTATTTTACAATCTGATTGGACTAATTCGAATTGGTTGGATTAGATTAGTATCGATTTTGATCAATCCAATACCAAGTTCTCAAACACTGTCATTGTTCTTTGAAAACCTATTTAAGAACATTAATTGATAAAAATGTTTGGTTTTCTTTTGTTTTGGGCTTATGTGAACAAGTTTTGGTGTATTTCATATATAAACGAATTTTTATTCTAATAAATGGATTAATTTATGACTGGTCGAACCAAGTGGGTGGATAGAATATGGACCTTAAATTATTTTATGTGGCTCGACCAATGGGAGGATACATTCAACACACTAGGTTGCTAGTGGAACGATATTGTTAGTGGAAGGATAACTTCACTATACTAGGTTGCTAGTGGGAGGATGTTACAAGTGAAAGGTTAACAGGTTGTTTTTAATGTAAAATAACTATTTTATTTTGGAACCCACTTTTTAAATGTTTCAAAACTAATTTTTTTAGGTTTTGCATTGGTTTATCATTACCATGATATTATAAAATTATTTATGACTAAAGTATGTATGAAATCCATATCCATGTCATTTAGTACTTATATGTCATGCTTGAAACACTTTAAAATGAATATATATTCTAGAATTAAACTAGGTATAAATTTTCGCACATGTTACGCTGCACAGTACATTTATAGGAAGCTATGAAAGGATTGGGTGAAATCCATCAAAGTGGTACATTCTATTATTTCATAGTTTTTTCAAGCGCAATAAAGTTTGTGACATTTGCCCAAAGGTGATGTCACCCAAGTTAAAGAAAATACATGTATAAAAAAGATTGTAGCCTAGAGGTTTCTAAGATCATAGGTGACAAAAGTAATTATATTTTCACCGTAAATTTAGATTTGCAAGAGGACCAGTGCATTCTTAGCCCAAAGGATAGGAATGTAGTTACGGTTGTGACTCTTGTGTAGTTTATTTGCTAATTTGACATATTACATTTTCCAGTCTGGTTATTTGGTGTGTATATGTCATATATGAGATTTTTAAGGTTACTTGATCTGGTTTTAGCTCTCAGGGAACCTAAATAGGTGTTGTTGATCAAAGCACAACTGAAGGAAAATAGGAACAATTTTGTTGCTATATTAAGTTTATAATGATTTTGGAATAATTTGGAAATGATTTTGTCTTAAAAATTGTTTTCTGAATTATTTATGTACATTTATGTTTTATTTGTTTGTGTTGTCCCTGGTTGTGTAAGCAACACATTAAAGCATATACTTTTGTACATATATTTATCTCTAATATGAAAAACATGATAGGAATGAGTGAAACCCACCAAAGTGGTACATTCAGTTTAATTATGTGTTTTCCAAGGTAAATGTGACATTTACCCAAAGGTGATGTCACCCAAGTTTATGGATAAAGTGCTCAAGTGCCTTTTTTTTTTTTTTTTTTTGACATTGGTGTTATTGAGGTTTTTTATATGCTTGGTTAATGAGAGTTTTATGATCTCATTTAACCAAAAATATCATGGTGGTGACAACCAAAGTTTAAATATGGTAAAAGTCAAAGTTTAAAGACAGTTTCTACTAACGTTTATTGGCAATGCTTAGCCAAAGTAATTGATAGTAAGTTAAAGTAATTGGTCGTATTTACCCAAAGTTCATTATTATAGGCAGTATTTAGCCAAAATTAATGGTAAATACAATATTTAGCTAAAGATTGTGATTTATGACGGTGTTTAGTCTAAATCTAAGGAAATGGTGGTTTATCACAAGCGGCTTGTCAAAGTTTATGATTTTATGGTGGTATTTAACCTAAATTCATGAAAGTGGCATTTAGCCATAGGCAGTATGCAAAAGTCAGGTATTAATTCAAAAAAATAGCAGTTTGCTTAAGTGTTGATTAATATCAAAATTTACTACCTGTGAGGTTTTCAAGGTAAGCTAATTTTTAGATCAAGAAAAGACCTATAAGGAAAAATATATTTCATGTGATCACAGATATGATATTAGTTCCTATATATATATATATATATATATATATGTTTCCAGGTAATTTGAATTGATAGTTTTCTATTGTTTGTAACATTAGATAGTTATATGCCGTATATTGAGGTATATTTTCTACTATTATTCAACAGTAAAGATTATTGATTGGATCAAAGTTTGTTTGAGTGGTATTCAACCTTGGGATTATTTAGCCAGTTGTCAATGGAAAGACATCAGTATCAGTGTAGCCCAAGTGGGAGATTGTTAGGACCTTTATGTTGGCTTTAACTGATACCGATTAATCCATTAGATCCAAGCAGTTATAGACCCACTCTGATTAGGAAACTCCTAACTCTTTCCATTGTGGGAGTGGAATAGGGTTTTAGAAATTCTATTATAAATAGAATACTGATGGTCCTTGCAGCAATAAATTAATGCCTTATTGGCTTTGGGAGCACTGTTTTCTCACAAGAGTAAGTGCACAAAAAAAGAGGAAACCCTAAAGTAAGAGGCTGCAGAAGATCTCAGTAGAGGGACTCCACTTGCATAGTTCTTCATTATCATCTTCATGGGACTAATCTTTAACCACATGGGACAGAGGTTCATGATCCATACTCATGGGGCTTCTAAACTTACACACAAGTACTTCTCTATTCCCATTTATGGTTCATGTCAAGGGTGTCCCATTGATTATCATATATATGGAAAATTTATATGGTTATATGTTTTAAGATCTATAAAGGAGTAATTTATTGATCTTGGTTTAGGGACTATACCCATGGATAATCTTTTATGATTGGTTTATAACTCTTGTAGTCTAAACACTATGGAGTTATTCATATGATTCTATGGAAAAGAATCCCCAACAATTTTCACTGCTAATTTATGTGATCAATTTATTTTTTTCTATTATTTATAGAATCGAAATACAAAAGAGATGGGAGAAAAAGGTGAAGGGCGTAGCATATCGTGTGAAGGAGAAGATGAGCGACGTGGCTGGGTCGGTGGTGCATAAATCTAAGCAAGGAAAGGAGAAGGTAACTAAGGTGGCAAAGAGCACAGGGGAAAAGGCGAAGCAGACGGTGTAAGGTGCATGGGGAGCGACGGTGGAGATGGGCCAGAGATTAAAGAGATTGTGGCTGGCAAGGAAGACGATTATTCCACCATTGATGATGAAATTGAAGATCTTAGGAAGCATGCTGGAGGTTATGGTAGGAAGAATGAAAGGAAATAATTAATTGGTTTTTAAGTTTTTTTTTTTCATGTTTGTCGAATTAAACTGTACATATATTAGCGTTTCTCATTTCAAATGCTTGTGTATGGGTTAGGTTGGGTTATTGCAAATCGGTTCTATTCGATTTAATCGGATTTAAACTAGTCTGGAGTCCATCTTCTCCCTTTAAATCTAGGCCACATTCTGCCAGCAGTATTGCATGAGAATTGCATGATGAAGAATTGCTAAGGATTTAAATCGCCAAAGAAATTATGACCATATAATCAACTTTATCAAATATGGTAATTATATTTTAGGAAGCATTGTGAACAAGATGTTATATCAAATTTTTTTTTGGCATGACATAAATATGGTAATTATATTTGAGCAATGCTAGCTATGAACACTATTAGCAAACATGCGTTTTAAACGCGGTTGCTATTTGTAACTGTTTAAAATGCGTTTTGTCGTATGTCCTATACAATGCGGATAAAATGGAAACGGCCAAAGAAACCGTTTAAAACACAACGCACGTTTAAAACACATTCATATTTTAAGGGTAAAATATGAATTTTACCATACCCATAAGAAAAAAAAAAACCATTCGATAGGGTTTTGGACAGTTGGACATTCTGGTTTCTCATTTTTTCCCCAATCCCCTTAACCCTTCTTCTCTGTTAGTCCATCTAAGAAATCAAAAGTTCAGAACTTCAGAACACCGAAACAGGGGTGGGCGCTGCCTTCTTCTTCAATTAGGTTACGATCTCTTCTGGTTTGCGGTATAGAGAAAGCATAATTCCCTTACTTAAGACTTTGGATTTGAGGTACGATTCACTCTCTCTCCCCAAACGAATCTGACTATTTTGTTAACAATATGGGAGTAATTTCTGGTTAATCATTTAGGAATTGCAGACTTTGCTTCACAAATGCTTTTCTTGTGTCTTCATTTTGGGGTTCTTTTTCTTTTCCTTCCACACAACATCCTGCGAGAGGTTTCCCTGTAGCGGTCGTCAGATCTCAAGTGTCTACGGAGTTCTTGCCGGCTTCACTGTTTTTGATCACTTGTGGAGCCTGAAGAGATTTTGATTCAGGTTTGTCTTTCTCTCTCTTTGCTTTTCGTCTAGCTCACTGTTTGCAAAAAAGGCCACTGATCGCCATCATCTCTCTCTCCATTTCCTTGCACTATATATGTAAATAAAGAGGATTATTATTCCCAAATACTCCAAAGCAAAGCAAAGCTATTTCGACTTCTTTTAATTCTAAGCAAACCAGATCTTATTTATGGTTGGTTTTTTTTTTGGCGATATGGAAGAGTGCTTTGAAAATATTGATAGCACTTGGGCATGCTTGTTCCAATTTGCAAGTTTGTCTAGTTTTGAATTCTGATTATAATTCATTCTATAGTTTTTATTAGTTTCATTTACATTATAGTTTCTACTGTAAATTACAGGTTTTGTGCATCGCATTACATTAGGTAATAGTTATTTCCAGTTGTTTGTGACTCTGTGATTAGCTAAATGGAACTGAATGATTATAGTTTCTCACTTGTTTGGATGTCCACATGCCTAGCATTTGACTACTTGTTTGATCAATTGTCTGTGACTCTGTGATTAGCTAAATGGAACTGTGTGATTATAGTTTCTCGCTTGTTTCGATGTCCACATGCCTAGCATTTGACTACCTTTCTATTTCATTGGATTCTTTTACTGTAAATTTGAATTTTATTTTACACCTCTATTCATAAGTTAGTAAAGTTGGAATTTGTAAGTCCTATAAGTAAAATTGGAAACTTTTCTCCTCTATTTGGTTCATGAGTCCATGACACCCACCATATGTTCGTCTACTTTTTTCACTTGGCAAGTTGAATTGGTTCATATATTGAACAATATAGTATGGTTTACTCTTTAGATTGACTTCTAGGGTATGGATTTATGTTTGTGGTTTTTATTTTATGGTGTCAATTAGATTTGGTTTGTATGGTTTAGCTTTGGTTTGTTGTAAATTGATTCACAATACATTAATTATTGTCACACCCCTCTCGCACAGAACCGAGTCGGTAACTGAGTTAACTCCGATTAACTCACAAAGTTTTTTCGGCTACAAGACTGAGGCGCCAGCACACCCACATAAACGCGTCTAGTAGGGGAAGGTAAGGCCCAGCTTATATGACCGCGGTGGTGGCTAAGTCTCACCGATGTGGGATGCAGGGTTGCTACAGTGCCTCGTGGAAAGGGGTCTTCCACTCAGAGCATCGGAACTTACATCCACACACCGCCCGGCTCTGATACCAATTTTTTCGGCTACAAGACTGAGGCGCCAGCACACCCACATAAACGCGTCTAGTAGGGAGAAGGTAAGGCCCAGCTTATATGACCGCGGTGGTGGCTAAGTCTCACCGATGTGGGATGCAGGGTTGCTACAGTGCCTCGTGGAAAGGGGTCTTCCACTCAGAGCATCGGAACTTACGTCATGAGAGAAGAAATGGTATCAGAGCCAGTGGCTTCCTCCTTCTCTGGCTAAGGTCCATCTCCGGCGGCATACTCAGTTCGGTTTGAACCTCTGCTAGTTAAAGAGACGGTCTAGGCCACGCCCTATTGCAGGTTACTTCTTGGTTCTGGTTTTCTAGTGTCGGAAAAAGACCCTGTGAGCGATGGGTTTGTCAGGCCCAGGAGAGGCCGTTTTTATACCCTGTAACGGCTCGGGTTGCTCCGCCTCTGAGAACTAGGTCCAAGAGGGTCCTAATCGGCCTCGACTAGTCATCTTTTTATCTATCTGAGTTTCACCAGTGAGTTGTGCTGTTCGGTTATTGGACTTGCTGCCTTGGTTCAGATATGTCTCTTTCCCGTCGTTCAACCTCTTCTCGAAGCTCTGCTTCATCTTCCTCTTCTTCTTCCCGATCTTCTTCTTTCTCTTCTATTGATTCTCTGTATGAGTTTGACTACTTACCTGAAGAGCAGATCATACCTGAGACTCTGTCTCCTCTGTTGAACCCTTATACTGTCTTTCCAAAGACGAAATCATCTTCTTCTTCCTGGAAGGCTCTTATTGCTCCTCGGAAGAAACCTCCACCTCTGAAAGAATTAGTTTAGGCCTCTCGTTGTGATCAGTATCACATCCCTGCCACCGATAAAGAACAGTTGTTCACCCTAGAGATTCCGTCTAACCTTATTCCCCAGTGGAAAAATCAGGGTTATACTCATCTCCATTTTGGTGCGATTAAATTTGCTCTTTCTTTTCATGGTAGAAAAGGTCTTCCTGTGGCTTCCCGGATCGCCCTTCTTGACAGTCGCTTTTTGCGGTATGAACATGCCGTGATTGCCGCTGTTCAGACCACCCTGAATGCAGGAACCATATTCCTCACTCTCTACCCTAATTTCAATATAGCCTTAGCAGATCCCCATCTTCCCTCTGCTTTAAAGTTCCAGATCCAAATTTCTGGTACTCCCCAGACTCCTACGGCTTTAGCAGGAACTCTCCACTACCAATTGGCTTATCGGTTACAAAATCATGCCTATGACCTAACTAACGGCCAACAAGAGGATGCTCTTTTCCTCTCTGTGGATTCTGATCATGTTCCAAGCCTTACTCATGTACCCAGACAATTACCCCGAGATGAACTTTTTCGTCTCCTTCCCTCCTCCTGGGTTACGGCTTATGAACAACAAATGGCTACAAGCCAACCTGTAGAGCCTCTTCAGTCTACTGATCCCCAGTATATCACTCACCCTTCTGGTGAGGTTGAAATCCGTTTTCCGACTCCTCCGGTACAACCTTTACCTTCTCCTTTTCCTGCTCAGTTCACAGGAATGATTCAAGCACCTAAAATTCCTATTAAATCTTTTGATGCTCAAGGTAACCCGGTGTACTACTTCTCTGATCCAGTCACTGGTCATAAGTATTTTGATCTTTGTGATTGTGATGACTGTCTCCAAGACTCCGATGATGAATACTCCCACTCTCCCAAACGAAAGTCTTCCCAGACTATTCTACGGGAATGATATGAGTCAAGAGATCCTACTGTCGGACCATTGAGTACTGAAGCCCGATATCCCTTTATGGTAAAGTACGGTACTCCTTTGGAAACTCCTTATGTTCCTCCTCCTACTCCAGTCTATAAACCGACTCCATCTGTCCAGCTATCTTCTTCTATAGTCCCTCCTTGTTGCATGTATACTCCAGGATCTTCTTCCTCTACTCCTTTGCAAAATTTCCCTGGTCCTGCCGACTATGGTCCTGATTCTCATGGTGTACGACATGTATGGAAAGTCAAATCTCCTGTCTTACCCACAGGCCAACAAAAAGATATTTCTCAAGCTGAAGCAGCTTTAAATTGGCAAAATGAAAATGCCATCGTTCAAAATCAGTACCTTGAAAGTATCCTTGCTTCTACACAACACACTCAAGGCACTATTGGACGGCATACTCATTTACTTCAATCCCTTCGAGCTGAGATGGATCAAGTCCATAATGAACTTGCTGGTATTGCTTCTACTACTGCTGATACGGCCCAAGCTTTTGCGCTCATTGGCCAAAAAGAGAAAAATATTAGGTTTCTTGAGGCTCAGTTACACAGTTTACAACAAGCTCCACCCCAAGCAGCAACATCTAGTAGACAGCAGCCTTTACCTCTGGCAGTTCCAAGTATTTCAACTCAAGATCCTTTTGCCATTTATGCTCCCCCGACTCCTCCAGTAGTTGCTTCTCCCAGATCCTTTCCTCTTGAAGAACTGAAAGCTCTGCAGCGACAACAACGCAACTTGAAGAATAATGCTCCCAGGCAACAGCCCAGAAAAGTCCCTCTGGAAAAACCTTTTCCTCCACCCTTTCAGCCTTATTCCATGACGGTAACCTATCCTGCACCACCACCTCCTATCCCTACCTACCTGTCCATCCCCTTCACCCTCACCTCCTAAAACTAAATCCAAACATCCTCCCATAGGTGCCATAACCCCTTCCAGCAATGATGTTATCTGACCTTCTCACCACCCTAGCTCTTCATGACTCTACCTCTCTTCCCTCTTTCATGAATACAGGTCCAGATCCACCTCCTGTCCCTTATCCTGCGCCTCCGTATGTTGATGAGATGGATGGTGATCAGGATGACCCTATGGTCCATAATCCTGAAATTCCTCAACCTCCTCCTGGTCCACAATATGCTCCTTTTCAGAACCAAGATCCCAAGCAGTTCTTTACCTTGGATGATGTCCCTGTTTCCAAGTGGGCAGCCAAGTTTGCTGACTTTCATGCCTGGATCAATGTTGAACTCCTTCAAGAAGGTGCTACCTCTGTCAGTGTTCTGACTAAGTTTGTTGCTCGGCTACAAGGCAAACTCAGAGAATGGTATTTAGCTCTTGGTGGATACAGACAATTGCAACTTGTTCAACTCCCTGAAGGCCACTTCATCACAGTTCTCTATCAAGAATTTCTTGGTCCTGTCTTGAATGATATTACAAAAGCTCGCGAAGAATTTTTACAGTTGAAGTGTTGTTCTCTAGCTCGTCCAGATCTTGACAAACACTTCTCTCGCATGACAGACAGATTCCATAAAATTGGCAGCCTTGATGATGAAAACCTCAAGCAGATCTTTCTGAATTCCCTTCCAAAACGTCTTGGTGCTGATACTCTCCAATTTCTGAGAAATCAGAATATCTCTCTGGCATCCTGCAGTATTGGTTCTTTATACAACTTTGCTCTCACAGCTCTTGACAAGCTGTGTAATGTCAAGAAAATCTGGAAAGAACTCCAATCAAAATCTGACAAGGTCTCTTCTGCATGTGACACTTCTTGGATGAAGATCAAGTGTAAAGGCTCTGATACCATTTCTTCTCTCATGATGTAAGACACAACCGGGCTCTGCCCATAATGCATTACTCAGGGGCTTTAAATAGCCAAAATTGCAGGACACAGGACATAGACATGAGGCCTTCACATGAACTTCACATGATGTGGGACCGTATGTCGAGAGTGTCGACATACATACATGATGCAAACTTAAAGACGTACATAAGACGTTTTAAAGACGTACATACACACATCCATACATACACATTCACATACGACTTGCAGACATACACTTAAAGTGACATATTATCATCAGAATCAGACGAACTGTTGACTGGGAAGAAAGCAGCTTTATCAATGAGCCAATCATGATAGGCGTCCATGAAGTTAACAATGCGGGGACAAGGAAGTTGACCATTCTGATGTAGTTCCCAGGCTGTATCAACAGTATGAAGAAGGGGAGCCGGAACTTGATGAGGTTGGATATCATTCACTGTGCACATAGTATGAAGAAGGTGAAGCCATTCTGAACGATGCTGGCTTCTGGTGGGGAAGAGTGCATAGGGCTTTATTCCAAACACATGGTAATCTGTTGTGTGGTGAATGTAATGGCATGGGTGTAGATCATGAGGGTCAGTGGTTTGGAGGATGGCTGGAGGTCTATGGAACAGGATAGTAACATAATGCATAGTCGGATCAGGGGGATCGGACTGTGGGAGTAGAGAGGTGAAGAGGTGAAACCAGGTTTCTATGGGAGCAAAGAGTAGGAGAAACTGGAAGATGGTCAGGTTCGGTCGATGTGGATCGATAGGTGAACACCAACGCATACACATGAATTGGATGGCTTGAAGGGGAAAACACAGTGCTATGGAGTAGGCTGTGCATAAGTGCCAGAAGATACACTTAAAGATAGGAGGTAACTCTTGTAGGTCATGGAAGGAGGTAAAGGTAAAGACTGTATGGTAGGGGAAGTCTGGGTGAAAGGTAGAACCAACAAGAAATAGGCCTTCACGACGAAGGGCAATTTCTAACAATTGAAGAGCTGTAAGGTTACTATAGGTAAGAACTGCTTTGTAGGTTAAGGTATGAAAGATTTCAGGAGGAAGCTGAGGAGGTATGGCACAGCAAAGGTTATGACTAGGTTGAGGCTGAGGTTGAGAGGAAGATGAGAAAGAGGCACCTGGGGTTAAAGGATAAAGGATTGGGATTACAGAAAAAGGAGAGGTAGGGCGAGAAAGGAAGTTTTCCAAAACATTCGTTTTTCCTTTTATGTGTTTAATGTCAAAAGACCACTTTGAGAACCATTGAGCCCATCGAAGAAGTTGATCATTTGGAAGAGTGCGTTGCCGGAACTCAAGCATGCGAGGAAAACTTGACATGTCTAGTTCAATGAGGAATCTGTGTCCAATAAGATGAAACTGGAACTTTTCAATTCCACGTCTGACTGCAAGAATTTCCTTGAACGTAGAATGATAGTGAGCTTCAGATGGTTTAAACGAGCCACTCTTATAACCACAGATGGTTCGTTTGGAATCAGGAGCTTCTTCAAGTAAAACTGCACCCCAATGAGTATCACTAGCATCGGTTTGAAGAATACGACGTCCATCAGAAGGAATCTGTAAACGGGGAAGATTTGTAGATAGCTGTTTTAAAGCTTGAATGGCTGCTAAGTGTTCAGAAGACCAAAGAGGAGCTTTCTTTCTCAGGAGTTGATGGAGCACAAACGTATGTCTGATTTGTTGAGGAAGAAACTCTGGCATGTAGTTAACTATACCAAGGAATTGCTGGACCTTATTTTTTGTCAGGGGACTGTCAGGAAATTGCTGTAGAGATGTAGCAATATGAGGCTGGAGTTCATATGTTCCTTTGGTAATAGTAACACCAAGAAAATCAATGGTAGAAACACCAATTTGCATCTTCTTTGGGGAAAGCATGATTCCATAGTCTTGAACAATCTGGTGGAATTTCTGAAGAAGGCAAAGATGTTCAGCCTGTGTGGATGAAAACAGAAGAATATCATCAATATATATCAGGGCACGATCCTGAATGGGAGCAAAAATGTGCATCATGGCACGCTGAAATATTGATGGGGCCGTCTTTAATCCAAACGGCATAATTGTCCACTGTAAGTGATGTCCAGGGATACAGAAAGCTGTCTTGGGTCTATCTTCAGGAACAATCCCAAGTTGCCAAAAACCTGCTTTAAGATCAAACTTGGAGAAGACAGTTGCAGAGGCTAACTGGAGTAACAGTGCCTCGTGGAAAGGGGTCTTCCACTCAGAGCATCGGAACTTACATCCACACACCGCCCGGCTCTGATACCAGTTTTTCGGCTATAAGACTGAGGCGCCAGCACACCCACATAAACGCGTCTAAAAAACGCGTCTAGCAGGGGAAGGTAAGGCCCAGCTTATATGACCGCGGTGGTGGCTAAGTCTCACCGATGTCGGATGCAGGGTTGCTACAGTGCCTCATGGAAAGGGGTCTTCCACGAGTTCCGAGATGAAATGCTCCCATGAGAACAAGACGTGTAGGTTTGACCATTCTTAAATCTTAATGAGCTGAAATGAAAGCATCAGCATGGGCTGTCCGGGGCTAGTGATGATGACCAGGCAATAACAAATGCACATTTCTGCTTCCGGTAGTAGTTGAAACCACTCAAGGGTGGGCAGTCACAGTTCACAAATGGCCAGTTTCAGTTTTGCAGTGGTAAAATCAGATACATCAAGAGGGCCTGGGTATAATAACAGATTTCAAAATTGTCTCTGATGTCTTTCCAGTGTTCCCTGTTCCAGACTACCCAAGCTGGAGTGGATTGTGCATTAGTGTATGTGCCATGAAGCTAGGTGGTCTCCTCTTTTCTTATGCAACACTCAAAAAATCTGAATAACCATGGAATATTACAACAAACAAGTTTCTTCTGCATGTAGCTTCATATGAAATCTTTTTTGTATAGCTTCGTTTTGGGCTCAACAGGGTCTTTGATTCCCCTCAGTTGATTCCATTGACAAACTGAAAATAAAAACCTTAGAAAACTATGGCAAAATCTATTATCCTTGAATTTTAATAAGACAAGCAAAGATCTCCAGGTTTCTCATATATCCAAGTACAAATATGCATATCTAAAGACAGTTTACTCAATAAACCATGCCATTGAGAATATAAGACTAGTATTGGTATGTCATTGCAGCCCTGGGATATGTTTTCTCAATTAATTCTGAAAAAGAAAATGTTAGAGATGAGAAAATTATTCCAAAAGGCATCATAATAAACCAGATAAATGATTTAAGCAACAGGAAATAAGAACACACTACTGGATGTGGATGTGGATGTAGATGCATATTAAATACATAGAAGAGTCAAAGCTGCAGTAATTGTCTTGGATGTAATCCAGTGAATCAGCATTCCTGAGCATGTTTGCAAATGAATTAAACACTGGTGGACCTCCAATGGAATGGTGAATATATTCAAGAATAATGTTTTGGGACACACACACTTGGACCACAAGAAAAAATTCCCGTGAATGTGGTAAACTGGTCCCAATACCAAAAAGAAAGTAACAAATTGGTTTGAGATATAAAATTTAAACAAGACTAAGTCAGTCAATGACCAATTATCATGTTCAACAACTACTACACTAATCTAAACAAAGATAACCTCTGTATAATACATGATCACCTTTAGAGTGAAAAGTCTTTCTGCACCACACTAAACTACATGTACAATAGAGGGCATAGTATTGCACCTTTTATGTTTCTTTGCATGTAGCTCTATTGTGTCCTTCTCCTTTGCACTTGCTACAATGAAGTGACCTTTTCACCGTTTTTTGAGATTTGGTCCGTTTCCTCTTTTTAGGTAGGGTTGGGGGACGATGGATGTGAGGAGGATTTACTTGACCTGCATCTGAGGACTCTCTGCTCACAGGCTTGCCAATATCTGGCAGTGGGTTTATTGACTCCGAATACGTTAAGACAAAAGCCTCAGTCATGAAGAATCTTGAACAGTAATCACAGGGACTCCTGCCAGTGCAGTTAAAAACAGCAATAGCATGGCAACAAGGCAATCCAACACTTTTCCACCCCTGGCAACTACAATCGCATTGGTCAAGGTTAACAACATGAATAGAATCGTCATGAACTTCAAACATGCTATCAGAAGAAAATAACACTTTAAGGGCATGTGCTTTTATTTTCTCTTCTTGCAGTCTCTCCTCTTTTGATGGAGTCAGCTTTGTATGCCAGTTACTTGATTCCACTCGACGTGTAGAGATCAACTCCATCATTTTACAGCTTATGGTGTCAATCTTTTGTATTATTGATAACTCACGCACCTCCTTTATCCAGTTATTGAGCAACTCTACCATGTCTAGTTTGATTTGGTTGTACCGTTCACCCTTAAATTGCGAATTTGCCCAATATTCGGGTTCACTCTGCATGACCCAATTATAAGCTTCTGAAGAGACACTTTTTATTTTCTGAGTGCAAATTCTGAACCCATCGAGTCTGGATGCATGAGCAGCAGCCAAAAGATTTCCAGCCAAAGAACATCTCCCATCCCCATGATATGGACCCTTCAAGTTTTTCTTGAATTTCTTCATGAGGTGATGGATACAGTACCCATGGTGGGACTTCTCAAAAACTTCATGCACAGATTTCTTCAGTCCCTTCTCTCGGTCTGAAACAAAGGTAATGGTTCTAGATGTTAAAACAACAGGCTTCAGTTGCTCCAAAAACCAGTGCCAACTATCATCATTGTCCACATCTACTACAGCAAAAGCAACTGGAAATGCTCCATCATTCCCATCCACTGCAGTTGCAACCAATAGTATCTCCTGGTATTTTGATTTTAGAGAGGTAGAATCAAGGAAAATGAGTGGGCGACAACCATTCTGGAAGCCATAGAGTGAAGCATAATAGGAGATAAAAAGACATTGGAAGCTTAAGTCATCCTTAGTGCTAAGACTTGCAAAACTGCCTGGATTAGTCTCCACCAACTTCTCACAAAAAAGAGGCAACTGTTTATATGCCTCCTTGGGTGAACCCTGAAGTTCCATTCTGGCACTCTCCATTCCACGCCATACCTGCGAATAGTGTAATTCAATCCCAAACTCTCGACAGATGTCACTTGCAATCAGCCTGGGCTTGTAATATGGGGTGTCACGCAACCTATCCTTTATTACACTTGACAACCAATTCTTTGTTGATTGAGAAGATTTAGTAACAATTCCTTCACATGTATGCGACTTGTTCATCTTCTTTATCATAAAGGATCCTTTACTTGGCATCCATGATGCATTTATCCGCCAAGAACAGCCTTCAGCCCTACATATGGCAGTTGCACGGTCAGTGTCATTCTTTTTCATTTGATATGCAAAGTGATGTGCAAGGGAATATTTCCGCAGCACATCACGAAATTCATGGACACTCTTGAATTGCTGGCCCTCTCCCTTGATACCCTTTTTCCATGATGCAATAGTTTTTTTCAGCCAAGTATCATCAGCAACAACATCATTACTGGGATTATTGAAGACACTTGTTGAGGTTTCAGCAACAGCAACAATAGCATCAACACTAGCGGGATTTCTGGTATCTTTTTCCTGGGATGCAATGCCCCTTTCCTGCTTAACGTTATCAGCAACAGCAACAATAATGGGACCATTGATACCAAATGTCCAGGATGCAGTGTGTTTTTGCTGCTGCACATTATTGGAAGTGGTAGCAGCAGCAGGAATGGTTGGGATAGAATAGATTCCAATGGAGCTGGGGATAGCTGCATCAGTAGCAACATCAAGGCTTCCGCCAGTAGTGCAATCAGGTACAGGGTTAGAGGCTGCAGTGGGAGTAGGGAATAATGTAGCATCAGTTGCTGTAACGATGAGAGAAGCAGCAATAGTGGGGGCATTGAGAGAAGGGGCAGCATCAGTGACTGGGGTAGCAGCAGAAGCAATTGCAAGGGTGCCTCTAGCATCAACTGGGGGACCATTTGTGGCATTCATAACAGGGGCAACATCAACTAGTGTAGCAGCAGCAGGAGTGGAGGCAGCTACCATTATCCTGTTTCCCCTGCAAGTGCAAGTGTGTAATGTAATTTCCTGCAGAATAAAAACCATGCATGTAAAGAAGGTGCACCTTTGGCAAATACCTGCTGCCATGCATGTTCAATACATCATGTGAAACACATTCTTTTCCAGAAATAAAAACATCTGCTGTTACAGAGTTGCCATGGAAATCAATCATTCTTTTTAGGTCTTTGCCATTAGACAAAGTGATAAGGGTGCGTTTGTTGCTTGGGAGAAAGTACTTTATGGACATAGTTTTGATGTCAAAGTTCCACATCTCAGCTAACTCTAACTTGAGATCATCGAAGCTGGTACTGTGGTGGACATCAACTGCATGTGCCTCTCCACCAGTGTATTGCAAGGAACCATCATTGTTTGACACAAACTCACCACCTGACTGACAGATTAATATAAGCTTCCCCCTTGCCATGTCCTCATGCAAAAACCTGCAGCCAAACAGAAGGTTACCAAAGGGAGGATTTCAAGTTTTCAGTTAGGGAAAAAAATTCTCTAATATTTTCTAAACCTCAAATTCCAATTCAAAAATACCGAATATCTATGAAATGCAAAGTCAGGAGTCGTAGTCATGCATAATGTGTTAAAGAACTGGTAAATTAATGTAAGAAATCAACATTATTTGCTCAAATTCAAATGCGCATAAGAATGCAAAAGCAATGCTAGCTTGCAATACCATAACACATCTTGCAGGATAATGGTGATGGAAGCATATATGGTAATATCAAGGTAGTCATCTAAATTTTCAAGCCATCATCTTTACAAGGCATCTAGACCACCATGGTTTATCTATCCATATCATCATCATCATCATCACCATTGTCATTGCAATTGCGAGTATCAATTATAAGGCTCTGTATGGTAACGTTTCTGTTTTAAAATAACGATTCTGGGATCGGCACAGTTTTTTGTGTTTCTGTGTCTTCGAAGTGATTTTGTGGCTTAAATGTTGTATGCCAGCACTGGGAAAAAAAAAGGTTTCTGTAACTAGGAAGAAACATAAACGTTTATGTTTCGCACTAAACAGAATTGTTTATGTTGTGAAACTAATAATTATGTAAAATACCACCCGCAACATATTCTAATGACTTATACCAATCAACCTACACATAGAAATTGAATCAATACAGTCATCAACACATAGACATCACTCCTTCACCAGTTGCTGTAGAAGTCCATTCTTAAACTTGATCCCCGAAGGTGTGCGTGACATACATAACCAAAAAGGGACTTGAAAGTCATATTAAGAAAGATTAACAGAGATATTATTTGTTTCTAACTATAAACAACATGGGGCAATTCACCTCTTTATCACAACTATTGGGGGGGGGGGGGGGGGAGTTATCCCAAATGCTCATTGCAGAAAGGGACTAGAAAATGTTTTAAGGGTATTAAACTAGTTCAATCTCAGAACTTGAAACATCACATTTTTTCTCTTTGCAAATTATATTTTTAACTTCTGCAGGGTGAAGGAGGATGACATTCTTGATGTGAAACCAATACTTGAGCATTGTTGAGGAGCTAACTGGTAAATTTCTCCAGAAGCGCCATCAATTACACCAAAGCTCAAACAGAAAATATATAGAATGCTCAAGGTAGATCAGATGAATAAATAGTCCTGGGTACAAGCCTATTCATTCCATAATCAAAGAGTTCAGTGGTCAAAATACATACTAATTTTTTGCGTCTAGAGTTAAGGGAGAGAACCACAAAGACATACAAAGACAAAATCATCAGTAATGAGTTTGTATGGGCATAGTAAGCTATATATAATACTTTAACATTCTTTCTACATAATAAGCAGGTTGAAATCTATGAGGACCTTTTGAAATACGTGAAAATATAATACAACATCCAATATCTTCATCCTCTTGATTTTTTTACTCGAATTACATTTTAAATTGGTTATAAAAATACTATCTTGGGTGGTATTCCACAATTAGGGATTCTTGAGAAATTAAACCATTATAATATAATAACTTCATATCTTTCGTTGAAACAACAATTTGGGCTCCATCAACAATAAATTAATGCCCTCATTTGAGAAATCAACAGAAAGGGCTCATAAAACCGTTAATCAAAGTAGGGATTCTTGAGAAATTAAACCTTAAAAGTATAAGTACATATATAGTGCTGAAAGACCAATTTGGGTTTTCTACCAAAAAAAGAAAGACCAATTTGGGTTGTCAAACCCTAAATTAATGCCCACATTTGAGAAATCTACAAAGATGGTTCATAAGACCCTAAATCTAAGTAGGGATTTTTGAGAAATTAAACCCTAATGTACAAGTACTTTTTTTTGGGGGGGGTGAATAAATGTACAAATACGCTGTAAGAGAGAAGGGACAATGAATTGCAGGTCTAGAACTTGAAGTTGCAGTCAGTTATTGCACAAGAAACACCAACAAGAGGAGTCGAAGATAAAGTTGGAGGAGTCACGGTGATATGGATCCGGGTTCCAAAAGTTGGAATCGGATCACTTAGGCCCACAATAATGACAAAAATATCTCAATTTACTGGTTGAGTGGCATTCTTGTAATTTCAGAAACAATTATGTGCAATACTGATATCATAACACGTGACAAGGGTATCTTGGGAGCACGACATAACTTGACAGAGTCGAGTTCTTTTAAGACCGGGAGAGCTGATGCAGTTGGGCTTAACATATCTTTTGATTTGATTCCTTCTTTGCTTTCTTTTTTAGAGTTAGAATTTAGTTTGGTAGTATTCTTATTTGACTAAGATGTATTTCTATTATAGATTGGATGTACTATTTGTTTTAGTTTCAAATAGGAAAGTAGGTTTAATTTCAGTCCTTAAATAGAGTTAATGTACCCAACTGAAGGATGAATTTGAATGAAACTGAAAGAATATTTTGGGTGAAACCATGGCTGCCGTGAATGCCTTTCCTCTCCCTGCCTCTCTCTGAAATCTTCTCTTTTTATCTTCTTCTTTTCTCTAATTTTTTTCCCTATTTCTTTGCTGGTTATTTCCCTTACTTGAAAATACTCTGTTCTAGTTGGTACTTTTGCCCAAATATCAACAATTGTATGAATATCAGTAGGATCGGAATCGTGCAGGAGAGTACCCTTTTGTCTAAAGAGATGAGCCTTGTCAACTAGTCTATTTGAGAATGATGTAAGACTAGCGGAATGAGCTTATACATCATCATCATCATCATCATCATCATAGTCAATATCATTTGCCTCAACGGATTAAAGATGTAAATCAGGATCAACATCATCACTCTTCTCTGTCAGTTGCTTCTCTGCTGCATTCACAGAACGAGTCATATTAGGGCACTTGTTGGAGTAGTGACCCTTCTCACCACAACTATGGCATCTGATGTTCTTCACACAATCACTATCCTTGTTGAATTCTGACTTTTTTTCTTCAACTCTACGAGCTTTAGGCTTCTTTTCCTCCATACGTGGTGGAGGTCTATAAACTGAATGAGTCTTGAGCATACTTAATGCAGGAGTAGATTACAAGATACTACTCCAGCAGTTTATAACCCCAAACAATACAAATAGGAGCAGGAAACAAAGAAATAAGACCATCAAACAAACCTCCAAGGATACAATACCCATACAGGAGCAAAACCAGCCCAAAACCCAACCCGATAGGAGAGAGAAAGACCTGCTATAGAGCTGGGCAGAGAAAGGTGCGGCCAGGCCTGTAGGGCTCCAATTGAGCTGCAAATTTCATCGAATGTAGGGCCCACCAAGGGTACAAAAACCCCCAAATATGAAGAGCTTCTGATGGCTGGTTATGGAGTTATGAAGGTTCTTGATTTCTGACCTAGGAGAGAGAAAATCAAGAACTGTAGAAAAACCAGAAGTGAACAGCAGCTGATTGCTTCCCAACAGAGATCGAGTGGCCCTCTTGAAGAGTTGAACCAGTCCTTAAAAAGCCTTGCAGATCAGACCTCAGAGTTGGCCAAAAGAAGAGATCGATTGGTTCAAGAATGGGCAGTTCTTGATGATCGATCTTGCAAGGACAAGTCTGAATTCTCTGCGATTAATAGCTGCTATAATCAGTGAACAGAAACAGAATTTTAACTGCAGAAAATAAGAGAGGTAAGGGAATGTGGGGGAGGAGTGGCTGTCTCGGCCAGGGCTTCTCACCCACAACTATCCCAGTTGTTCTAACATAATGACTGCAATTTCCTTTATTCAAATATGAAATTATGAATACATAGGCTCCTCTATTTATAGAGGGCAGAATAGCAATCAAACTACTACTAGGAGCTAGTTTCCCAATAGAACTAGACACTCCTACTTCAACTAGGAGCTAGTTTCCCAACAGGACTAGACACTCCTATTACAACTAGGAATTCAAAATTGGACTAGGAATAATAAACCTATGTGGACAACAAATAGAGTCCTAAGACAATTTGGACTCGACATACCACTTACTCAACTCGACGGGCCCAATGGCCCACTAATTAATTAAAACAACTACTAATTATTCCCCAAGCCGATGGGCCCAATTACCCCCTATTTGTACTTAGCCACTCAGGTGGACCAAGTAAGGGTTCGGCTGGCTTCTTGGCTGGACCCTAGCCACTCCGGTGGACTAAGGCTGGACCCTTCTTCCTCTCATATTTCCTTCCATAATGTGCATCTACATCAATACTCTTCCAATAAATGGACTTCTCTTCAGCTGTCTTGACATGAGCAGCTGTCACATCAACAGACCTAAAATCAGTGTTAGCCAATTCGAGTCAGATCTCAGTACTTAGCACACTAAAATATCGCATCACCCGTTGCTGATCTGTCTCCTAAAGCCGATACCTTAAAGATAGTTTGTGGAATTCAAGGGTGTAAGTATCCACATCCTTATTGTCTTGTTGAAGATTAAACAATTTATGAAACATTACCTTCTCATAATTATGAGGAACAAATTTCTCAGTCAGGATTTGCTTTATGACCTCCCAATTGATAACGGGTCCAAGTCTTCCGACAAACCTTACATACAATACATCATCCCACCATGAACATGCATACCCAATAAATTTGGTGAGGGTGAGGATGAGTTCACACTTCTTCTCATCCAGAAAAGATTTATAAGCAAAAATCTCTCCACTTTGGTAAGCTAGTTAAGGAATTCTTTAGGTCCCCCTTTTCTCCACTAAACTCTGAAACCTCAACTTTGATACCATAATCTCTTTTAGAAAATTGTCAGGTAACATCCTGGAGAAAATTGGATTAAGTTGATGCCTATGAGGTGTATCTTCAATCCGTAAGGTATTGAACTGAGGAGCTAGTGTAGAGGATCCTTCTTCAGCTCACTTGTCAGACCTCTTCATAAAAGTAGTCATCTCTTCCATAAACTTGGCTCAATCCCTCTCAAGCCTAGCATCAGTATTCTGTTGATTCTCACGCAGTACCCATTGACCCTCAGCTAACTCACGATATAATTTTTGTAGCTCGGCATTTGTGACATGACCTGCCATGGTTAGAAAATTGTAAGAAATTCGGTCTAATACCACCTGATGTGGATCCGGGTTCTAAAAGCTGGAATTGGATCACTTAGGCCCACAATAATGACAAAAATATCTCAATTTACTGGTTGAGTGGCATTCTTGTAATTTCAGAAACAATCATGTGTATTACTGATATCATAACAAGTGACAGGGACAACTGAGATAGGAAATTAGAAGGGGGTATTCTGTAATTGCTAAAGTAAGGGAGGAAATAATATAACACAATTTTCAAGACAGGGGGCTTTCTTGTAATAACTCAAATTCAGGTCTCTAAAGCAATAGAATAACTTGCATCTTCTTCCCGATAGAGACCAAGGCTAAAGCCGTAGACCAGCAAGCTTCGATGGAGAGAACTTCACCAAATCTTGTCGGTTGATCTTGAAACTTCAGGCGAAGCCTGAGCACCCAATGCTCTCTTGAATCCAGCAGGTAGGGCCACAAAACAGCACACAACAAGGAGCTATGGAACCTACAACTCAGAACTAGCGGCAGGTTTGGGTTCAGCTTTGTTGCAGGTCTTGTTCCCCACCACTGGAAAGACCTTTGAGGCTGAAACTCTAGGGTTCAGGTCACCTAGGATAGAGGTTCTCACATCCTAAATCTCAGGTTCATCCAAGGGTATCTAGGGAGATCAATCTCCAATGCTAGGGCTGGAAGTACCGCCCAAAACAGAGTATTCTCAGGTAAGGGAAATAACCAGCAAAGAAATAGGGAAAAAGATTAGAGAAAAGAATAATATAAGAAGGGAAAATAAGAGAAGATTTCAGAGAGAGGCAGGGAGGGGAAAGGCATTCACGGCAGCTATGGTTTCACCCAAAATATTCTTTCAATTTCATTCAAATTCATCCTTCAGTTGAGTACATTAACTCTATTTAAAGACTGAAATTAAACCTACTTTCCTATTTGAAACTGAAACAAATAGTGCATCTAATCTATAATAGAAATAAATCTCACTCAAATAAGAATACTGCCAAACTAAATTCTAACTCTAAAAAGGAAAGCAAAGAAGGAATCAGATCAAAAGATATGTTAAACCCAACGCCCAACTGCTTCATGAGGAGGTAGTCGGAGGAGTCACATTGAACTAGAAGGAGGATTCGCAGACATCAAGAGGGATGAAGCTCTTTCACTCTCGAAGATGGCAAAGGAAGTTGAAGGATCCGCCTTTCGCCTAAAACCAGAAGTTCATCCCTCGCAGTGGTCAAGAATATCACAAATGGATTATCGTTTTGGCTCAAGAACTTGGTTGTTATGTTTTGATGCACAATTTCCATTAACACCCTTGTCGACTTAAGTCAGCGTTTCGTTTCTCCACTTTTTGTTAGAATCGATTCTCAAATCGAGAAACACCTTTTTCTTGTGCTGCAAATGGGGCTCAAAAGTGTGCAAAATGTCCGGTTCGCTTAAAAAAAATAGAAAAACGAACCGGACATACAGAAACAGTTTTTTTCCATTTGATAATGTTTCTACTGTTGTGTTTAGAAATAGCAGAACAATTTTTTTTTTCCCGTTTCTGTGCTAAGAAACAGTTTTTTGAGTTGAAAAAAGCATTTGATAAACCTGTTTCAGGAAACTTTTCTAGCAGACATTGGTGTTTGATAACACCTGTTTCTGAAAACGGATTCTAATGCTACTATCATTACTTATATAATTGACATGAAAAGTTTGACAAAGCTTTCAATAGGAGGCATAACCCAAGATGAAATCATAAAGGACACTATTTCAAAAATTTCAAATTTTCAATACATGCAATAATTGTTGGAGATGAACTTAAATATGTAATGTAACTCATAAAGTTAGATTGAAAAATAGATGTAAATGGAATCCCAAACTTAACAAGTGATATTGATGAATAGATGTAATTGGAATCTAAAGACCTTAGGAAATCCAAGAACATCATATATGACTTGAACAAACTACAAAGTGAAGTGGATAAAGAAAAAAATTTCAAGAAGTGTTAGCAAAAGATTTTTTTTTTTTTGCTTATGTCTGAAGGGCTTGGATTAGCAAGCTCAACTCATTATGGCAACTGAGACAAGTTAGGCTTAGTTAATAACTGAAACAACTAGGCACGAGTAAATTTCCAAGTTTTTTAATTATTGGAAGAAGCTTTTTATTTGAATATCCATAGTTATCAAGGTGTCGCCTAGGCGTCCAAGCATCTTCATAGGTCTTACACAACTGTTTGATATAAGAAAGGTGACCGCCTTAGACGCCCACGCATCACCTAGGTACTTGGATGCCTTGGCATCGCCTTGTGGTCTTGTGATAGCTTGCAGTATAATTATAACGGTTTTTAGACACTTCATGAGTTTACATTTATTGATGTTTATTTCTTTGGTTTTTTATGAATATTCTTATATTATGTCTTATACTTTGTTTATTATGTGTAGTTTTCTCATATTAAGTCATGACTAGCATAACTATATCATATTGCATTGATATGGCTCCTATGTTGCATATAAGCATTATCATATAAAATTGACATTTCTATATTACATATATTGAATGCTATGGGCACCTTGTTGCCTAAGCACCCCTCCAGAGCCTTGGGTTGGGTCACCTTGACAACTGTGGACTTCACTGCTTCTAAATAACAAAATTCCAAGTTCTGGTTGCAATATTTAGCTCCAGGCCTCAAATTTCCAAGTTCGGGTTGACAAGGTTCGGTTATGTATGGTCTGACCAGATCCCCTGTATCCATTGGTGATATAACCAAACTGACCCCTCAGTGGGGGCAATGACACGTGTCGCCCCTAAGACACGTGTCCTCCTCCAGACGAAGGTTCCAAGAAACCACTCACGCTCAAGCACGCTCAATCACCGAGGCACGCTCGCAGAATCACGCGGGGTCACGTCGTCTGCATGAGGGGAATATTTCCCCCAAAAGGTTGGACGTATTCGAGTGGGACTCTAAGAGGGAAGAAGGGGGAAAACCCTAAACCCGAAGAGCTATATAAGAAGGCACGGAAGAAAGGGGAAGGTAAGTTCTGATACCCTGGCCATTACTCCCTTATTAAACTGTGCGGCCGACCCTGACTTGAGTGTCGGAGGACTAACCCCGGACAAAGCTCCGGGCCTCCGTCGTCTGTGTTTGTGTAGGTTCGACTAGAGGGGTATTTTTGGCAGCAACAGATTGGCGCCGTCTGTGGGAACGACGGTAATGGTGGGGAGAACCTACAACCGAAAGAGGACGAGAGCGACGTCCAACACAGACACCAGAGGAAGATGAGCGCCGGCACCGAGAGGAGAACAAGAGCCCAACAAGAGTTATAGCGACCATTTGTGGAGGCCCAGCCGCCGGAGAGAGTTCGGTCTCTGCCAGGAAGGCGAAGGCCTACGCGAGGAGCGTACATGTGGTAGAATGGTCGAACAAGAAGGTGAAGACGGGGACGGTCATTTCCTTCTCAGATGATGATCTGGAAGGGGTACAGACCCCGCATGACGATGCCTTGGTCATCACTATGACCATAGGAGATTGCAAAGTGAAGAGGATCTTAGTGGATGACGGCAGCTCAGCTGATATCCTGTTCCTTGAAGCTTTCCGGAAGATGGGCCTCGACGAAGGAAAATTAAAGAAGGTCGAACACCCGCTGCAGGGATTCTCCGGCGCCCCGGTGAAGGTGGAAGGGTCGATTGAGCTGCCGGTTCGAGCTGGCACCGGAGATCGCCAGGCGACGGTGATGATCAACTTCCTGGTGGTGAGCATTACATCAACGTATAATGCCATACTAGGAAGGGTCGGGTTGAACCTGTTAAAGGCCGTCGTCTCCACCCCCATCTCAAAATGAAGTTCCCTACCAAGAATGGCGTCGGGGAGTGCCGGGGCGATCAGGAGACATCCCGGAGATGTTACGCCACTACTCTCTGGGGAAAAGAAAAGGCGGGTGAGACGCTCCCGATAGAGGATCTACGTGATGACGCCAGTTATCAACGGGGGGAGCCGGCCGAAGATTTGGTGCAAGTTGAAGCTGAAGAAGGGGATGACACCCGGCAATTCCAGATTGGGGCTACCATGCCAAGGTCGCAGCGAGAAAGACTCATCTCATTCCTACGGAACAACGCTGACGTATTCGCCTGGTCGGCGTCGGACATGCCCGGGATCGACCGAGAGGTGATAGAACATCACCTGAATGTTAGCCCAATGAAGAAGCCGGTGCAGCAGAGGAAGAGGACGTTCGCCCCAGAAAGACAGAAGAAGATAGACGAGGAAGTAGAAAAGTTACTGAAGGCCCGGTTCATCCGCGAGATCCAGTACCCGGAATGGATATCTAACGTGGTGATGGTCCCGAAGGCAAACGGGAAGTGGAGGATCTGCATCGACTTCACCGACCTGAATAAGGCCTGCCCCAAGGACGCATACCCCCTACCAAAGATAGACCTACTCATCGACGCCACGGCGGGATACGAGGCGCTGAGTTTCATGGATGCATACTCAGGGTACAACCAAATCAAAATGGCCGAGGCTGATGTCCCGAAAACATCCTTCATAACTGAAGGAGGGTTGTACTGCTATGAGGTCATGCCTTTCGGACTAAAGAACGCAGGGGCCACCTATCAAAGGTTGGTGAATAAAGTTTTCAAGGGACTGATCGGCAAGACCATGGAAGTGTATGTGGACGACATGCTCGTGAAAAGCCTGAAGGCGGAAAAACACATCCAAGACTTGGAAGAGGCGTTCCAAGTGCTGCGACGGTACGACATGAAGCTGAACCCGGCAAAATGTGCCTTCGGAGTAGCCTCGGGGAAGTTCCTCGGCTTCATCGTCTCGGAAAGAGGAATCGAAGCCAACCCAGTCAAAATACAAGCCATTCGGGACATGAGGTCACCCCAGAACGTAAAGCAAGTCCAGGAGCTGACGGGTCGGGTCGCCGCCCTCGGAAGATTCATGTCTCGGTCTGCAGATAGATGCCTTCCTTTCTTCAAAGCGCTGAAAGGGACCAAAAAGTTCGAGTGGACGGAGGAGTGCGAAAAATCTTTCGAACAATTGAAGGAATACTTGGCCGCACCCCCGCTGCTGACAAAGCCGAACACCGGGGATGCCTTGCAGTTGTACCTTGCTGTATCGGCAGTTGCTGTAAGCGCCGTACTGACGAAAGAGGAAGGAAGGCAACAAAGGCCAATATACTACGTCAGCCGAACCCTTCTAGATGCCGAGACAAGATACCGAAAGGCGGAGAAAGTGGCGTACGCCCTCGTGACGACGGCAAGAAAGCTGAGGCCATATTTTCAGTCATATACGGTATGCGTACTCACCGACCAGCCCCTGAAGAAAATACTGCAGCGACCAGATATGTCCGGTCGCCTGGTAAATTGGGCCATAGAGCTGGGAGAGTTCGACATCCAGTACAAGCCGAGAACCGCTATTAAAGCACAGGCCCTCGCAGACTTCATAGCGGAGACGACGATCCCCGATGACCCGCAGGAATCTGCCGAGGAACGAGGAGATGAGGCTTGGACACTGTATGTGGATGGGGCTTCCAACAGCGATGGAAGCGGCGTAGGAATCGTGTTGGTAAGCCCTGAGGGTTTCAAAGTAGAATGCGCCCTACGATTCGACTTCGACGCCTCCAACAACGAAGCGGAGTACGAAGCGATAATAGCCGGAATTAATCTGGCTCGGGCTTTAATGGTAAAGGAACTAGTAGTGCATAGCGACTCCCAACTCGTGGTGTGGCAAGTGAATGGTGAATACGAGGCCAAAGAGCAGAGGATGGCGGAATACTTGAACATGGTGCGAAGTAGGTCAGCGGCTTTCAGGGAATTTGAGGTAAAGCAGGTGTCACGAGAAGAGAATGCTAGCGCAGACGCACTATCACAGCTGGCCACTTCCGATTTCGCAGAACTTGGACGAGCGGTGTATTTCAAAGTACTACCACAGCCAAGCATCGAAAAACCCCGCGAGGTGTTACCCGTAGGTGAAAACGGCCAAAGCTGGATGGACGCCATAATAGAATAACTCAAGGAGGGAAAGCTCCCAGAGAACAGGGACGAAGCAAGAAAAGTAAGAATGAGGTCAGTGCGCTTCTTCCTGAAGGATGACACGCTATACAAGATAGGGTTTACCTCACCATACCTCAAGTGCCTGGATTCTTCCGACGGCGAGTACGTGCTCCGGGAAGTGCATGAAGGGATATGTGGCCAACACCTTGGAGCCCGGGCCCTGGCGCACAAAGTACTAAGGCAAGGCCTGTATTGGCCGACAATGAGAAAGGACGCAGAATCACTGGTTAGGAAATGTGTCAAGTGCCAGATGTTCGCCCCCGTACCTAGGCTACATTCCACCGAGCTATCGTACCTATCTAGCCCAGTACCGTTCGCCATGTGGGGAATGGACATCTTAGGCCCGTTCCCCTGGCCTCGAGACAGAGGAAGTTTGTCATGGTGGCAGTCGACTACTTCACGAAGTGGGCGAAAGCCGAAGCCCTAGCGATGATAACCGAAAAGAACATAAGGGACTTCTTCCAAAGGGCGGTAGTATACAGATTTGGAATCCCCCAGGTTGTGGTTACGGACAATGGAACTCAGTTTGCCAATCCAACCTTCGACGCGTTCTGTGAAGCCCTCGGCATCAACCACAGGAAAACCTCCGTCGGGTATCCCTCGACCAATGGGAAAACAGAAGTAACCAACCGTACGTTACTCCAAGGGATAAAAAAGAGGCTAGATAATGCCAAAGGACTATGGGCAGACGAGTTGCACCACATTCTCTGGGCTTACCGCACCACTGAGAGGTTAGCTACCGGAGAAACACCCTTCATGTTAACATATGGCACTGAAGCTGTACTCCCAGTGGAGATAGGGGCTATTACCCATCGGATTCGGTACTACAACGAAGACGAAAACGACAGAGGACTCCGGGCAAATTTGGACCTCTTGGCAGAAACCAGAGAAGCTTCACAGGAAAGGATAGCCGCCTACCAGCGGAGGGTCGCTAGGCACTACAACACCAAAGTCCGGAAGAACGAGTTTAGGCAGGGCGACCTTGTCCTCAGAAGGGCGGAAGTGTCGGACCCAAGACATCAAGAGAAGCTAGATCCAAACTGGGAAGGTCCCTACAGAGTCTCGAGGGTAATACGACCAGGGTCCTATCACCTAGAGACTACGGGGGGAGTAAGGGTACCCCGATCGTGGAACTCCGATAATCTAAGAAAATTCCACCAGTAGTAAAGTGGCGGGCACGCACTCCTGCCATCTGTAAATTTTTCCGTCTGTAGTTCTTTGCAATTATTGCCCTTTTGAACCTTTTAAGTTGTAATTCATATTGAAATCCGCAAGATTTTATTCATGGATAATACGAGAGCTGGTTTACGGCAATTGAGATTCTCTAAGCAGACAACCTTTAACCCTGTTGATCGGATGACTGAAGATCCACACCTTGGTGGAGGCACAAACAATGCTAGGTTGACCCGGCCGAATCACCCCTTCGGCTCGGAGTTCGGCCAAAGCCGAAAAGACATGACCGAAGGATCGACCTTCGGTGAAGACCTAGCATCTAATAGACCCTTCGGCTGGAGCCGAGGGTTCACACTTGGTGGATTGCTTGGTGATTCCGACTATTCAAGGGTCGACCTTTGGTGAAGACCTAGCATCTAATAGACCCTTCGGCTGGAGCCGAGGGTACACACTTGGTGGATTGCTTGGCGATTGACTACTGAAGGGTCGACCTTCGGTGAACCCTTCGGCTAGAGCCGAGGGTACACAACGAATTGCTTGGTGATTCCGACTATTCAAGGGTCGACCTTCGGTGAAGACCTAGCACCTAATAGACCCTTCGGCTGGAGCCGAGGGTACACACTTGGTGGATTGCTTGGCGATTGACTACTGAAGGGTCGACCTTCGGTGAACCCTTCGGCTAGAGCCGAGGGTACACAACGAATTGCTTGGTGATTCCGACTATTCAAGGGTCGACCTTCGGTGAAGACCTAGCACCTAATAGACCCTTCGGCTGGAGCCGAGGGTACACACTTGGTGGATTGCTTGGCGATTGACTACTGAAGGGTCGACCTTCGGTGAACCCTTCGGCTAGAGCCGAGGGTACACAACGAGTTGCTTGGTGGTTGACCATCGAATGGTCCACCTTCGGCCAAGTCCCAGATCCATGCGACTGACAAACCCTTCGGCTGGAGCCGAGAGGGAAAACACTTGTAAAATATTGCTAGTAATTACAGGGTCGGCCTTCGTCTGACTTGCTAACAGGTCGACCCTCGGCCAAGTCTCGGGGCCATGCGCCTAAGGTCAACTAGGGTTTCGGCCCTTTGCAATTATTTATGAATCAAAGACATCAAATGAACAGATGAAAAAAGACGATTGCATTCATAAAAGCCCGAAGGCAAGGATTACACATAAAGCCCGAAGGCAAAAAAGTTACACAAAAGGCCCGAAGGCTGGTTACATAACAAGGGGGTGGTCTGTGCTGAGGCCCGAGGCGACCTCAAGAAGCGTCCGTCGGGTTCGCGGCCTCGTCTTCGGCTGGGAGAGCCTCCTGGTCCGAACCTCCACGGCCAGGGGTCGGAGGGACTTCCCTATGCAGCTGGACCTAGCCTTCCTCGCTGCAGCCCCCACCGTCGGCGTCGGCAACCTCGGTGGCCGATGGAACCGCCTCCACATCGTCGTCCTCGAAGATGAGGCCACTGTCTTCGAAGGAGACCCCGGGGTAGCGGCCGAGGACCCAATCTCGGACCTCGGTAGCGCCCATTGTGTACCTCGGGGCGATGGCGTTCTTGATCTCCTCCCTGAATTCCTCGGAGGACCGATACTTCTCGACCCCTCGGGCCTCGGCTTCTTGAATTCGGGCCCTCACCTGTGACTTCAGCTCCGAGAGCTTCCGATCGCACTCTCGGCGCTCGAAGGCTAGGTCCCTCTCCAGGTGCTCCACCTTCTCAAGGAGGGTGGTGCGCTCGTTGTCTAGGGAGACCTTCTCCCTCTCGCTGACTTCAAGCTCTCGACACATGGCCTCGGCTCGAGCCGCCAGCTGACCCATCTGATTCTGAGCCTACACGGAGCACCGAAGGTCAGAATGCAAAAAAAAAATAATACAAGTAAAAGAGGGCATGGGGACCGAAGCCTACCCCCGCCATGTAGATGCATGCGGAGGTGATCAGTGCCGCCGTCCCTTGCTTCTGGGCTTCGGTGGCATCTCGAGGAAGACTCCCCTTCATCACCAACTCTCTGGCAACCCGTCCGACGGCCAGAGTGTCGTCTTCCTTCACCGACTATTGTGGGACAAACCCCACCTCGGCCCTCGTCGACGAGACCTTCGGGCCTCGGGAGGCAGCGACGGATGAAGGGTCTTGAGCAGGTCCGTCTCTGCCAGGAGCAGCAAGGGCTTGGACAGCCTCGGCAGTCGACCCCTCCACCCTGGGCCTCTTCTTCCGGGTCTCGGAGGACGGTCCCGTCTTTTCCTTCCTCTTAGACTTCAGCTGTTGGGGGGCATCACGTGCCTTGGCCTCCTTGATCTTTGCCTGTCTTGCCGCGGCGGCGGCCTTAGCCTCGGCTCTGGTAACTTGCACTGTACGAAGAAGCAAGGGTATTAGTATGAAGGACCGACCCTCAAAGGAAACAGACGGAGGCTAGCCTAACTCACCCGGGCTAAGCCCGAACTTGAAGAGGATGGCGTCGGACTTGAGGCAGTCGGCCTCGACTGGAGAACAACCTTCTTGCCGCCTCGCCATTGCCAACGACTCCGTGTCTGCCCCGAATAGGGAAGGGGCGGAGTTCACATCCCTAAGGTCCGGGATGTCCCAGACCGTGCCGAAGGGCACCCCCTCGGTCGACTTCACGAAGAAATACTTTTCCTTCCATCCGTGGATGGAAGTCGGGTAACCCTTCAGGAGCCAAAGGTCCTTTCGGGGGCAAAAGTAATACCAACCCGTAAGTCCCTTGCAGGC
>NC_056565.1:19130792-19133784 GCF_013358625.1 Macadamia integrifolia
CTGACCGAGGGTCCCTCCTTCGGTTGGGGGTTCGGCCAAAGCCGAACGGACCTGACCGAGGGTCCCTCCTTCGGTTGGGAGTTCGGCCAAAGCCGAACGGACCTGACCGAGGGTCCCTCCTTCGGTGGGAAGTTCGGCCAAAGCTGAACGGACCTGACCTAGGGTCCCTCCTTCGGTTGGGAGTTCGGCCAAATCCGAACGGACCTGACCTAGGATCCCTCCTTCAGTTGGGAGTTCGGCCAAAACCGAACGGACCTGACCGAGGGTCCCTCCTTCGGTTGGGAGTTTGGTCAAAGCCGAACGGACCTGACCGAGGGTCCCTCCTTCGGTTGGGAGTTCGGCCAAAGCCGAACGGACCTGACCGAGGGTTCCTCCATCGGTCAGGAGCTCGGCCAAAGCCGAACGGACCTGACCGAGGGTCCTCCTTCGGCAGGGGGCTCGCCAAAGCCGAACGTACCTGACCGAGGGTCCCTCCATCGATTGGGAGCTCGGCCAAAGCCGAACGGACCTGACCGAGGGTCCCTCCTTCGACAGGGAGCTTGCCAGAGCCGAACGGATCTGACCGAGGGTCCCTCCTTCGGCGGGGGGCTCGGTAAAGCCGAACGGACCTGACCGAGGGTCCCTCCTTCGGCAGGGGGCTCCGTAAGGCCGATCCGAAGCGACCGAAGATCTTTCTCTCGGTCAACCCCAAGCCTCGGTCACTGGTAATGTCAAGGCCGAAGGAACAAGTCAACCAAAGAAGAAGATGTTGGTTACTCCCACAGGAAGAAGCTCCTAGTGGAAGTAAGGGGGCTCTTGATATAGCCAAAATAACCTCTCGGTGGGGGCAATGACACGTGTCGCCTCTGAGACACGTGTCCTCTGCCAGACGAAGGTTCCGAGAGACCACTCACGCTCGATCACGCTCAATCACTGAGGCACGCTCGCAAAATCATGCGGGATCACGTCGTCTGCATGAGGGGAATATTCCCCCCAGAAGGTTGGACGTATTCGAGTGGGACTCTAAGAGGGAAGAAGGGGGAAAACCCTAAACCCTAAGGGCTATATAAGAAGGCACGGAAGAAAGGGGAAGGTAAGTTCTGATACCCTCACCATTACTCCCTTATTAAACTGTGCGGCCGACCCTGACTTGAGCGTCGGAGGACTAACCCCGGACCAAGCTCCGGGCCTCCGTCGTCTGTGTTTGTGTAGGTTCGACTAGCGGGGTATTTTTGGCAGCAACAACTACTAAGTTCTTCAGGTTTTGGGTCTTGTAATCCCACAGTGAAATTTCAAAAAAAAAAAAAATGGTGGGAAAATAGGTTGAAAACTATGGTTGTACATGGTGATAAGAGACAAAGATTAATAAATTACCCTCCATCTCAGGTATGAAACTTCTAGTGTGGAGTGTAGGAATTTGGATTCAACCTCAAAGAACTCATGTTTATTTTTTAATCAGGGATCAGAAATTTGAAATAGTGGTTTTATAAGAGACAAAGATTAATACATTACAATAGATTTCACTGTTGGCAGTGTGGAGAGGAAAGGGGTATCTTACCAAATGCCAAGTGGGTTTGTCACTTTTTGGTTTAATTGAATAAAAGATTACCCCCAATCTCGTTGGTCGGAGCTTATGGCTAGACATAGTGAAAGGAACATGTAACTAAAATCACATTATCTTGTTTCACCAAGATTGTAGTAGACTTACATCTAATCACAAGCAAAATGCTTTAAAAAAAAAAGAAACTTCATCATCAATCTATATGCCTTTGCACGTCATATTTAAGTACCTATCCAATAATATTATAAAATTTCTATTTACCTCCTAATCAGTCTTAAGGGGTTTACAATTGTTCATTCAAATTATAGCCTATAGAAAAAATCCGTATGACCATTAATTCTTTTTTTTTTTCCTCATCATCTAAAAATGATTTCACGTTTCCTTTTCCATTGTCTAGTTTTAAAGGGAGTTAGGATCAAATCATGCGATCTCTCTCCAATAGAATCATATGAAAATCATTGTTTGCTGATGTAAAGGAAATCTAGGCATTTGTATTGAGCCTAAACCAGAGAGAGAGAGAGAGAGAGGTAATGAAAAAAGACAAGGTATTTAAATAAGCAAGATGGATAAAATAGTCAAGAAAAAGAGTAACCGTGAAGCATGAGTACATATTTTATATATAATGATATGAATATAGCATGTGCCCTATTTCGAGATTTTCTAATTTACCTGTTGCTGCCAAAAACCCCGCTAGTCCAACCTACACAAACACAGACAACGGAGGCCCGGAACTTTGTCCGGGGTTAGTCCTCCGACGCTCAAGTCAGGGTCGGCCGCACAGTTCAATAAGGGAGTAATGGTGAGGGTCTCAGAGCTTACCTTCCCCTTTCTTCCGTGCCTTCTTATATAGCTCTTCGGCCTTAGGGTTTTTCCCCCCTTCTTCCTTCTTAGAGTCCTACTAGAATACGTCCAACCTTCTGGGGGAATATTCCCCTCATGCAGACGACGTGATCCCGCGTGATTCTGCGGGCGTGCCTCAGTGATTGAGCGTACTCGAGTGTGAGTGGTTTCTTGGAACCTTCGTCTGGCGGAGGACACGTGTCCCAGCAGTGACACGTGTCATTGCCCCCACCGAGAGGTTATTTTGGCTATATCAAGAGCCCCCTTACTTCCACTAGGAGCTTCTTCCTGTGGGAGTAACCATCTTCTGAGGTTGACTTGTTCCCTCGGTCTTGGCATTACCAGTGACCAAGGCTTTGGGGTCGATCGAGAGAAAGACCTTTGGCCGCTTCGGATCGGCTTTACTGAGCCCCCTGTCGAAGGTGGGACCTTCGGTCAGCACCGCTCGGCTTTGCCGAGCCCCCTGCCGAGGGAGGGGCCCTCGGTCAAGTCCGTTCGGCCTTGGCCGAACTCCCAACCGAAGGAGGGACCCTTGGTCAGGTCCGTTCGGCTTTGGCCGAACTCCCAACCGAAGGAGGGACCCTCAGTCAGGTCCGTTCGGCTTTGGCCGAA
>NC_056565.1:19133804-19180573 GCF_013358625.1 Macadamia integrifolia
GGGTCACTCCTTCGGCAGGGGGCTCGGTAAAGCCGAACGGACCTGACCGAGGGTCCCACCTTCGGTTGGGAGTTCGGCCAAAGCCGAACGGACCTGACCGAGGGTCCCTCCTTTGGTTGGGAGTTCGGCCAAAGCCGAACGGACCTGACCGAGGGTCCCTCCTTCGGCAGGGGGCTCCGTAAGGCCGATCCGAAGCGATCGAAGACCTTTCTCACGGTCGACCCCAAGCCTCGGTCACTGGTAATGTCAAGGCCGAAGGAACAAGTCAGCCAAAGAAGAAGATGTTGGTTACTCCCACAGGAAGAAGCTCCTAGTGGAAGTAAGGGGGCTCCTGATATAGCCAAAATAACCTCTCGGTGGAGGCAATGACACGTGTCGCCTCTGAGACACGTGTCCTCCGCCAGACGAAGGTTCCGAGAGACCACTCACGCTCGAGCAGGCTCAATCACCGAGGCACGCTCGCAAAATCACGCGGGATCACGTCGTCTGCATGAGGGGAATATTCCCCCAGAAGGTTGGACGTATTCGAGTGGGACTCTAAGAGGGACGAAGGGGGAAAACCCTAAACCCTAAGAGATATATAAGAAGGCACGGAAGAAAGGGAAAAGTAAGTTCTGATACCCTCACCATTACTCCCTTATTGAACTGTGCGGCCGACCCTGACTTGAGCGTCGGAGGACTAACCCCGGACAAAGCTCCGGGCCTCCGTCGTCTGTGTTTGTGTTGGTTCGATTAGCGGGGTATTTTTGGCAGCAACAGTTTCTTTTTTTTTAAAACTACACTTTTAATACTTGTACCGTTCATTTTCGTCCGTTTGCCGTTCCCTTTTTTTTTACCGTACCGTTCATCGTTTTAATCTGTTTAAAACCTGTACCGTACGTTTCTGTTTTTTTGCCGTTCCCGTTTTAACTAACAGTGGTCTGGCCAAGACTCACTTACAAAACAAAGGATGCCCAAAGTTGAGTTCAATTGTCGATCATCATGAATAGTTTGATGTTTGGCTAGGGATTTTCACATTAAGAAGCGTGTGGTTCTGAGTTGACTCCTATTTCATTGCGGTAATTCACATGGGGTGTTTAGTGTTCTTCACTACTTTCCATTAAAGTTAAATGATTCTCATTCAATCTCGGTATAAATCAATCTATGTAGCTGTGGACTCAGAATGAACTCATGGGACTCATCGGGCAAAAGACCTATATACGGTCGTTAGCAAAAATAAAAAGAATAGCTCGTTATTGTTGAAAAACATACTTTTCTTGCCCAAAAGTGAAGTTTTATTGGCTACAATGGAAAATTGCATGACATTCAAGTGATTTTCAATTTTCAAAACGATTCTTCGACTAAACATGGAGGAATTCAAAATACAATAAATGACCGTACCCATCATCCATCTTCGCCATAAGTTTAAAAGGCATTAAGGGGCCTCCGTGATAATAATTCAGTTTCACTATTTTTTATTATATAAAAAAGAATAGAAATCCGTTTTGCTAACGTGAGCTCAGTTTTTTGTTCCTAGAAATGAATCGAAATCAAAAGGTTGCTAAGAAATAGAAAAAACGAAGCATCTTTTTAAGAACTTATCTATCCTAGAAATACGAGGGAGGAATAGCTTTTTTTTTTTGTGTGTGAAAATGGTCTCTTTAATGAGTACATGGTTAATTTGATGGATAAATAAGTAATTATATATTAAAATAAAACACCTCTAATGCAATTTCTACCACCATGCATTATCTCCTCCACCATCATCATCAATTTTCGGGTGTTGAATGACATTTTGTAAACTTATATAAATTCCATACCCATAAATTAATATGCACTTAATAACGTGCATTTTTATTTTTTACTCTGAAAATAAAAATTATTGCACATTTGCTTTTTCCCTAAAAATATGGCAGAAAACAAAATGGTTATCATGTAGACCCTAAAAGACAAACTATGAATTATGTTGTAACTAGGGGTGAAACAGGGTCGGGTTGGGCCGGGTTCAGTAAAACCATAACCCAACTCTAGGTCCCCAAAACTGAACCCAGGCCCAACCCAACCTTGTTGGGTCCATGCATAGGCCCAACTCTATCTGGCTCAGGGTTGAACCAAGTTAGGTCGGGTTGACCCTAACTCGTCCTGTATTATTTTTTTTTCCTACAAAGGATCACAAATGCTAAGCCTATACTTACCAAGGAGGGGTGGGGAGATTGTAATACTATGACCAACCCTTGTCCACCCCTGATCCATAAATTTGCAACAAGCATGGTTGTCAATTTGGTTATAAGATAGGCATATTAATCGCTTGGCATCACCACATCTCCCAGAAATTGGACAGGCCAAATTTTGACCCAATTCTTCATGATTGCTATAATATCTAAAGTGCATACCAATACATGGCAGGAGACACAATTAAGACAACTTATATAAAAAAAAGGGGGAAATAGTCTAGCCATTTGATCATCTTAGCTCAATAGGTAAGAGTATGTGGCTTGTGTAACACATAATGTAGGCTTAAGGAAAGGGAAACATAAACACAACAATAAATCAGGGTTAAAACCAGACCGAGCTGGGCCTAGGTCTCAACCGTTGGTTGGGCTAGGTTGACCCTCATAACCAAGTTAAATAGGGTTCAAGCTCAAGACGGATTAAGATAGGTTCAGGCCACTAGGGTCAAACTTATACCCCTAGTTGTAACCATAGTTCTAGGAACTGGTAGCAGATCCAAGGAATTGCCCGATTGGATTGGGCCAATCCTGTATCGGTGCATCAATGTATCGGATATTTCATTAGAAAAAAAAAAAAAAATCAATGTATCGATGTGGCCTAAGGTAAAAATGTCCAATTTTTTTTTAAAAATCACGGATATATCCTTTCGATATAACCCCATATCATCGATCCGGATGGGTGTCGACCAAGACCGATCCCCATTGTGTATATCGATAATCTGGACCGTCCAGATAATAGGGTAAGATATCGCATCGTGCTTTCTTGTCTTTTAAAACCTTCTACTCTGTTAGAACTAGGGTTTCTCTTTCGTAGTGCGAAGTGGGAAGTGAGCGTTCCTCCCAAGCTTAGAAGGCCTAGCTCCCACAGCGCTCAGGTAAGAGGTAAGCCTGCAATCTATAGCGAATGTTATGTTTTCGGATGTCTGGATGCATTTCAAATTGGATTCGAAGTTCGTTTTCTGTCCATATATCATTCTACGATCTTAAAATTTTATCTTCTGGGATCAAAATAATTGGATCTATTAGGGTTTTTGAATTTTCATGTTTAATTGATCTTTTCCTTCTGCAACCGAGAAGTGAGATGGTATGTAAGGGTCCTTAATATCCTTTTTTGGGTCTTACGGTCCGAAGTTCTAAGACATTAGATACATTGGATTTGCCTGGGTTGAATGGTGTCTAATAAACTGGATGGTTGTAATTTTTCTTCCCGAAATGTTGATTGAAATGCTTTTCTGGGCATGAGTGCGATTGTTGCAGTATTCATATGGAACTGGAACTGGGACGTGTGAATTAATTTCGTTTGATATTGAACGTAGGAAACAAGGAGTAGATGAGTAAACTTGGCTTGTATATGATTTAGGCTGTGTGCAAGCTTTTGGTTCCGTAATGATAATATGATTGGCACTTATAATTGTTTTGCCTGCGTTTTTGTTATTCTTTTGGGATTTTTGAGTTTGTGTTTGTGGAAAAACACTACCCACTTGCTTTACCAGTTTTTGTTGCCTCTCTTTTTTCCATTAGTATTATTTTTTTTTTGTTGGGTATTCAGCCCAGTGAGATTGGGATGTTAATATTTTAGACCTGCATAGTTAAGGCCTTGTCCCGATTTGAACTCAAATAGACTCGATTGATGGGCAAGGATCCATGTGGTCAAGGACACCATTAAGTTGGGATAAGGCTGAGTTTTTTGTTGTTATATTGTGTGTGACAGCATGTCCCCTTCTACTGATGCCTCTATAAGTTCATCCTAGCTGATTCTGATTAGTTGCGTGTATGCACTCTATGTTACTCAACTGTTGGGAACATAGACACTTTTGGATATCTTTAACAACGTCCATTGAACTGTGGCTTAGGAGGATTTATTTGTGAGGAAATAACAAAAGAAAACCTAATTCTTTTAACCGTAAAAGTTGAGAATTTTTGTAATAACTATTTTATTTGTGCATTTATTTATCAAGCATGCTCTCTTCATTGGTTCAAAGACCTTAATGGATGGAGGTATATTGCAAATGTGATTCTGAACTCTTGCCAAACGGACAATCTGATATTACCTTTACTGAATGGATTCCAGATCTGCCAAGATGTACACATTCAGAAGGAAAATCCAGAAAGACAAGGATGCTGAGCCTTCGGAATTTGAGGAGTCAGTTGCTCAGGTTCTTTCCACTGCTTAAACCTTTACCCTGTAACTTTAGTGTATATTACCCTGTGATCATTAATCTGATTCCACTGTAATTGCAGGCACTCTTTGATTTGGAGACTTCCAGCACGGAGCTGAAAAGTGACTTGAAAGATCTTTACATAAATTCAGCAGTGTAAGAAAGTGAAATTGCCTTTACATAAATACTTGGTTTTAACTACCATGGAAAGTCATTTTTCTCTTTTCGTATTCTGCAGTCAGATGGATATTTCTGGGAATCGGAAGGCCATTGTAGTCCATGTTCCCTACAGACTGAGGAAAGCTTTCCGCAAGATTCATGTTAAGCTTGTAAGGGAGTTGGAGAAGAAGTTCAGCGGGAAGGTACTTGAGGCCTTCTCATCTCCCCTTTCAAATGATGATTTGTTTTGATTTTCTTGTATGTAGTTGATCAACAAGGAGAAAAGTAACTGTGCAATGATTGAAAGGCTCTAAGACCTTTGGTTGATTGTTCATTGGGATGAGATTCAGGCCCCTAGAGCATAAATGGAAGTTAGGTTTAGAAATATGTGAATTAATTTTGCTAAAAGTCAACACCAGGAACTCCTCAAGAATAAATCTACTTGTCTCGATAAAGAAAGTTCAGAAATGGACTCACATTGAGGTCATGAGCCCCTCTATCTGAAGATTGTCAATCTCAGTGAAAACCTGACCACATGTGTTACTATTGTCAACTGAAGTCATGTTGTTTTGTTTGTACGCGTACAGAAATATTTTAGTGATCAGTCCATACAAAATTCAACATCATCTTCATCAAAAATGCTTGAGAATTAATAATTGATACACCTGATAAATGCCATTGTTTGTATTGAGGTCCTAATCAGATAATGATGGAATTGCAAGTAACCTGTTAGTGTTCTGTTGCAATGGGATATATATAGAGTAGGATATTAGTTCGTCTAACTCTGGATGGGTGCCTATCAATTTAAATTTCTACTTGAAGTAATTCTTCATTGGCTCACATTTTTATTTTTTCCTCATCTGTATAATCATTTGGTAGGAGGTGATAGTTATTGCCACTCGAAGGATCTTGAGACCTCCAAAGAAGGGTTCTGCTGTTCAGCGACCTCGCAGCCGCACACTAACTGCTGTGCATGATGCTATGCTTGAGGATGTTGTTTATCCTGGAGAGATTATTGGGAAGCGTGTCAGATACCGTATTGATGGGTCCAAAATAATCAAGGTACAAGCTGTTCTGGTGTTCATTTTAAAGTAGTACCTTAGTTTCTGTAACAAGTTAGTGATTTTGGTTTATGATTCTATTCTGTATTGGTTGTGTGGTACTATATTTTTCTAGTGGCTTCATCCTGAAATGTGGTCTGTGGATTGTGACAGATTTACCTGGACTCGAAGGAGAGGAACAACACCGAGTACAAGCTTGAGACATTTGCAGGAGTTTACCGGAAGCTTTCAGGGAAAGATGTTGTGTTTGAGTACCCAGTTACCACCGAGGCATAAAATTCCATAATACTGCATTGTCATTTATCTCTAGCTTGCTATGCTGCTTTTTAGTTTATTTTATTTTTCTTATTAGGTATTGAATTAAAATTTTGTCCGAGCATTCAAGCTCGTTTTGGTTCAGGAAGCGTGATGGATGGTATTGTTTTCTGAAAGTTGAGACTATATGTTCTTGTCGTAGACTAAATTTTTTGTTTCGAGGAAAGTTAATTTGCTTAAACTTTTTGGTGCTTAAGAAATCTCATTGTTAAAGCTGTATCTCTGCCTCAAACGTGTCCATGAGGCTTTTAACTGCTGTTTAGATCAGGGTTTAAGTTAGAAAAAAAAGATGCTTAAATTAGGGACAATAGGTGCAGTTGGGGGCAAACGTGAGGGCAGACTCCCTAAAATTTGCAACCCCTTTGGCTCCATTCCTTGCAAGGGAAGACAAGACAAGGAGAAAAAGAATTTGCCTGTGTTTGGTAGTTATTCAGTTCAGAGTTCTAGAAATGTGATGTTTTGTGTCATAAATAGAATTTTTAGTTTCTGTGCTAAAATATTATTATTATTTTTCTTTTTTGAAAGAAAAAATGTCTGGTAAACCTATTTGTTTCAAGAACGATTATCTTGGTTTTTATTTTTTAGGTATTTAGAACGAAAATAGAAATGATAGGATGAGGTTTTGTTGTTTTAGCATTTTTAATCGCCAAACGTTGTATATCTTTTTTTTTGTCGTTCAATTTTTAAGATGACAATCAATGCTGCCTAAGCGTTTGTAATCATTGTTATACCATGGAGAAAAGTATACCTCAAAATAGTGATGTCAAGCGTTTGTAATCATTGCTATACCATGGAAAAAAGAATACCTCAAAACAGTGATGTTGAATGATCACTCTGGCCATGTTGGATGCTTGGGTGTGTTTTCCTATTACCTGTGCTCGTGTAAGGCCACGTGACTTAGTCTTCTCTCTCGCTTAAGCTATTTAAATTTTGAGGCAAGAGATCAGTATTCGGATGTCGCATGGCCTAATGGTACTTGTTCTTTTTCTTAATTTCTTCTTATCATATTTAGTGATTATGCTTTTGTATGCAACTTTTATTTCAGTTTTCAAATTTAAGAAAGTTAGTTATGATAAGAATTTGCTGGTATGATCTTTTTCCTAGTTTTTTTTTTTTTTTTTTTCAGATTTAAAAATTTCAATGTCCTTGAAGCGAAAGTGCCCTATTGGTCTATACATTAGTGGGCCGATGGACGAGTTGCATAGGCCTCTCTACTGATTTTTCACCTTTTCCTCCGATCAACCGCTTTCGAAGCTTTGCGTTGCATATACTTGGGTAGACGGTGATGTGGCATAGTATTCTGTGCCATTTGAACTACTATTGTAGCAGTTTCTTAGGCACCATTTGATAATGTTCTTGTTGTTTTTGTGTCTAAAAATAGCATAAATGGATTTTCATATTTTTGAAAAGAAAAATAATTTTTTTGGTATTTGACAAGCCTGTTTTGGAAAATGCTTTTTGCGGATATAATGTCACTAAAAAACCTAATAGTATCATCGGATGCCTAAAAGGAAGAGAGGGGGTTCGGTTGCCACTTTTTAGGTTTAAATAGTTGAGAGATTTGTTAGGCACAATGGCCTTTTTTTTTCTCTCAAATTCGTTTCTAAAAACGACAAAACAAATCCAACTTGTTTCGTCAAAATCGTTTTTAGAATTATATATAGGCTTAAATTTTGATTTATGTTTCTAGAAACAAGTGAAACGGAACAACTTTATCAAACACTTTTTAGGTTGTTTCTCCATTTCTGGGAACAAGAAAATGTAGAAACGGTAAAAACGAAACATTGTCAAATAGTGCCTTAGACTTACGTAATTGTATGCCAAACCCACTTTTCTCTTAAGCCCGACTAGATTTTGCCACGGCCCTGTGGAAGAAATCTTATTTATTATTTGGAGGTGGTCCCTCTCTATTCTCCCTCTAGAAAAGGGGGTACGAGTGTCCTTTTATATGGGAAAGAGATAGACTCATGGGAGCGCTAGCCTAATCCACACTCCTGAACAAGAGGATCTGTTGAATGTATGATTTCCTATCTAACCCCTAAATAGTCTTCCAAAAGGTTTTATTATATGTGGATCATCATGTTTGTGTTAATGGCTTTGTTTGGAAAAATAGGGGAAGGGAAGAGATGGGAAGAGAGATTTATTTTTAAAAGAAGTAAAATTCTTGTAATAATCTTCTAATATGATTGTATAACTTAATGAACCGAGTTTTCTGTGACCACAGAGAGTGGGCATCAGTTCACCGTGGCCCATCGACGGTGTACAATAGGGGGAGAGAGGGTGGTCGAATCTTGACCAAGTTTTCCTTCACTGACGGTCCTAATTTAAAATATTGGGCAAGTGTTTTCTGTCTGAGAACAGCCCTTGTGCCCTAACACAAGGGTGCCAGGAGGGGCATCATGGTCATTTTGCATTTCCATATGTTTGTGGCGTAGGGGCCTCTCCCAGACAAAAAACTAACCCCCCTTTTTTTTTTATCCTACTTAGACAAGGGAGTGGTTTTGATTGGTTTTCTAGTTAACCTAGAAAACCTTTCTCCATTTAGATATTATACTTTTGGAATGTATTTTTTATTTTATTTTTTTCAATCTAGGATTTGGATGCAAAGTAAAATAAAATTCAAGAGAAAAGGCTGAGTACACTGCCAAGTTACTTAACCATGTGTTTCTCTCTCACCACCACTAGAAAAGAACCCTTGCCCCTCCCATCATGCGCTCCCCATTGGTGCAAGGCCAGCAAGCTAGGGACATGCTCAACCTTTCCCAAAATTTAATAATTTAACAAAGGATGATTTTGAGTAAATGATACTCTAGTCATGTTAAGTAATGGATTAAAAAAAATTCATTTCAAGGTTGAAAATTTTCACTTCGCCTTTCTTTTATTTTCCCTGCAACCAAATGGGACCATTGGTAATTTGGTTAGTTAATCTACTTATCCAATGGTCAAATCGGCAATTTATTCGTACCCTCACTGACCTCTACATCCACATTGACACCCACCAAATCATGGCCCCCCTCCTCAATCCAGTCCTCTCCACAAGGTTGTAAAATTCGAACCAAAATTGGAGTCGGGCTGAATAAAATTCAGTTTGATTCGAGTATCGAATTTCAGAATTGATTCGAGTATCGAATTTCAGAATTGATTCGATTCCAGATTCAACATAGAAATCAAATTTTAGAATCAAAATCAAATCGAATTTGGATACTAGTAATATATTATAGTCTATCAATACATTATAGAGCAAATATTTTCTGTATAAGAGTGGCCCATGTTCCTAGACCTAAGGGCACACATCCTCAGTAGGTCGCTTCCTGACAAAAAACTTTGTCCCTATATTATAGTATATGGTACTAATATTAGTATTGAATCATATAATACTAATTATAGTATATGGTTTGAGTACAGGAACCAAAATCGGAATTGAACCATGCAAGAATCGAGTAGAACTGAACAAGAACCAAAACTGGTGGATGTTGTTGGGGGTCCATAATATATCACCCTCACCAGACTGGATGTTTCCTTAGCAATCAATTGTGCTTGTCAAATTATGCATGCGCCAATTGAGGTTCACTGGGCTCTAGTCAAGTGATCTTATGCACTGAGCATTCATCTTCTCTACAGTTTTAGGCATTTATAGATGTTGATTGGGCATGTTCTATTGATGATCGCAAGTCTATTGGTGTGTTTGCGAATAATATTGTCAAAAAATTCATCTCGTGTCCATCTCGTAAACATAAGGTTGTGACTCATTTGTCCATTGAATCTTAGTACAAGGCACATGCAAATGCCTCAGTAGAACTCACTTGATTCCAGTCTCTCTTCATTGAACTTGGGTTCCCGTTAATAGTGTCCTATTTTATGGTGTGACAAGATAAGCACCACTTATCTTTCAACCAATTTTGTATTTCATGCCCACAACAAGCATGTGCAGATCGATTTACACTTTGTGCCAATGTGATCTAACAGTCAATTTTATTTCCACTACAGATCAGATTGTTGATATCATGACTAAGGGCTTATCGTCGACACAATATCAGCTTCTACGAGACAAAATAAAGTTCTACCCGCAAAGGACCTTCAACTTGAGGGGTTGTATTGAGCTATATGAGTTGTGCTTTGAATAGGTTTCTTGTTTCCTCAATTAAGTTCAATTATGTTCCTTGTTGCCTTATCTGTCATTCTCTTGGTCAGCAAGGTAATGCACATGTATATATAAAGCCTTCTACATTTGCAGAGAGAGCTAGCTAATGAAAATATTATTCTTCTCTAAGATTTTATAAAGTCAACAGGCAAGATGAGCCCTTCAGAAGCCATGAATGGATGAATGTGGACAATGAAAGCAAGCTTGACCTCACTGTACTCTTAATAACTTTCTTTCTCTTTTAATCTGATAAATTTGGCTGGTAACACTTTCATTATAATTTTTAATCTTTCTTTCACTATATTATCACTATTATATATACTTCCAGCGTTCACATGAGGGAGCACCATCTTAGCTCATACAATTATTAAAGAAAAAAAAAAAATGAAAAGTATACATATAAAGCATGTAAATCTGGCTAGAACTTATAAAGTAACAAATGGTACTTCTTCCGCTTCATTCTCTGAAAGAAACTTGCTATTCACCCCAGCCCTAAAAAGTTGCATTCCTTCTCTGGTGGTTACTGTAATCTCAGTGTTGGAAGGCACAAAAAGAACAGAACCTTCTGATATCATTTCTCCAGATAAGCCCGTCCTCGTTTGCATTGTCCCATCCCCCGCTGTAACAAGGAAAATGGATGGTCCTTGGACTACAGGAAGTATTGCCGATGTTCCTTGGGGAAGAATGCAATGATCAACTTCGAACTCGTCAAAGGGTGGGAGGTACCTCTTTGTATATGGATTCAAGAGAACACCCTGGAGAATTTCAGGAAAGCCCTGCCACAAATCTGAATTAGATGGACTGTGGCCCCTAGAGGACTGATCCAACATATAAGGTAGTCATAATTCTGCCTAAGAACCCAATGGTTTGGTGAACACCTCTCTATGATTAGGATGTTTACCTGTTTGTATGTAAGCATGGAACACAGAATTTGGACATCTCGGTACTTTGGGGTGAGGCCAGCACGCACAACATTATCTGAGGTTGCCATGCATTCAATGCATTCACCAGATATATATGCATGGGGTTCGTTGGCACCTAGATACAGGGCTTCACCAGGATTAAGCTTCACGTAGTTGAGAAATAAGGCAGACATAACACCAATATCAGCGGGATATTGCTTCTCTAGCCTTAATACCAGCTGTTCCTTGTCCGTCAAACATCTCACCTGAAACAATATAAAGGTTGGTAAGAAAATTATGGCAGAAGGAATAAGACAGTGCATGGTGATTAAAAGCACTCACCGTAGAACATTTAGTGGTTGAGTGTTTGGTCGAGGTCTGAAACTATATAAGCATTTACAGCATATAGGAAAAACTAGGATTATTGTTTTGTGGTACAGCAAATGCTTTCTTGGATTCTTGCAAACAATGTCACGAGGATAAATAAAAAAGTAACATATGGACCTCAGAAGGGCAATCATATCACTTTTCCTGAATTTGTGATGCACATTATAAGATTAATGTCTTTGAATTTCCCATAAACAATGAAGATTAGATATTTGCAATATCCTTTATTTTGGATTGCTTTTCATGGAATACAAAATAGAGGGAAAAGTGGTACTACGAGGCATAACAGAAGATAGCTGGATCAGAAAATGAAAGTGGAAGCTATTGCATCAGTTTTGAGCTGGATAATTTAGCCTGAATTTGAAATAATTGAGTTCCTTGCTTAGCTCCCTCACCCTGCCACCAGATTTGTGGAACATTGGAGTCAATAATCCATATTAATGAAATGAACTTTCAAGACAGCCAAGGATTAAGCCTCTCTGAATGAGATGTGCCACCCCCCTTGGCCAATCATACAGCTTCATCCCATCAAAATGTTTGGGTTGCTACTTATCCACCAAAAGAAAATGAGAGAGAAAAGCTTGGGTTGTCTAATATCCTCTGGATTTAACCCTCTACAAAAGAAACAAATAAAAAAAATTCCAAAATCAAGCTGGAGAATCAAGGGTGACCTATGCAATACTTCTGAAGATTTATCTTTTCTAAAAGGGGAAAAAAATGATATTTGTGACATGGCAACCTATCGGTTATATGTTGTAGGGAAAAGATGAACTTTAGAAGTAAAATCTAGCTCTGACAAAGTTGGATTGTCCCCACTAAGTAACGAAATGGCAGAAATACTGCAATTATAACTAGTATACAATCATACTGTTAAACAAATAAGTAACAAGTAGTTTCAATACCTTAGTGTCCATGTTCAGACGTTGTTTCATCTTGGATACTGCTTCTGTGATTGCATTCTCACTTGCTGTCATCAACTGGGTGAAGATTGACTGCAGAATGGCTTTTACTCTGTTCTCATCATATTGCTCATTAATAAGTAGAACTTCATTGGCTTCAGCATTACCAACCAGATCTATAATCTCAGGAACATCATGAAGCAAATCTTTAAGCTCCTGCAGAAACATAGTATTTCCTACAAATAGTCAATTAGCTGAGCATTCTCTCTCTCTCTCCTGGAAATTGTCTTACACTCACAAATACAAATCCTATTGCACAGAATTTTCTCACATATATGAAGGAGTTTTACAGAATTTGAATGAAGCTTTTAGTAAACTCCCTCAAAATAAATAAATAATGTATATACATTAAGAAAATCTTCTGGGGGATCTATTGTTTTAGATTGTTAATTAACTGACCATTTTGTGTCCTCTCTCCCTCTCTCTCCCGAAAATTGTCTTATGCTCACGAATACAAATCCTATTGCAAAGATTCTTTTTCACCATATATGAAGGAGTTTTACAGTTTGAATGAACCTTTAAGTGAAACGTCCCTCAAAACAAATAAATAATGTATACATTAAAAAAATCTCTTCCGGGGATCTATTGTTTTAGATTGCTCCAGATTAGGTTGAACAAGATGCTCAAATATCCAAGTTTGACATTAGGTGTCAAATAATAGGCACTACTTTAGGGCTGGCATTAGAGTGAGATGGAGTTCTGAGACGTCAACCCTCCCCATTTCATTCCCTTTTTTTTGGGGAGTTGGGAAGGGGGGGGGAGAAAGAAAAGCAGACATTTGAAGTGAAAAATACATCGTGGGAGATGAGAATAGCAGAAATGTGAAGTGAAAAATAAACCAAGTAGGAGATGTTACTGTTTTGCAGCATAAGAAGAAAACCTAATTGAGGTGTAACATATGAAAAGTAATCATTTTGGTGATTTTCCCTTCTTTTTTTGAGGAAAAGAAAATGAAAAATCATTTAATATTCATTTTTCTTTTGGTTTGGGGGAAGGGGGGGACCAGTTGGACTGTCCAAAACTGGATTGAACTCATTCAAACCAGAGGCAGCCTACTCCCCTGTTCACAGGCCTGTCCAACCAGGTCCAGAATTCTGGTTAATCATGAACTCTACCCGATCCGGAAGAACTTCCTAGAAATTATAGTGATTATACAAGAAGATGTATTATACACCTCATGAAACAATTCATATACAATCAAAGATGAATAAACTAGGAAATCAAACTCACAGATGGTAGCAGAATGTAAGCGAAATTCAGATGATATCTTCCGGGGAAAAAAATTCAGAAACTAATGTTATGTTAGCAAATGGTAACAACTAACAACTGTAAATCATATTGAGAATCATACATTCCCACAAATTATAGAATGCCCATACTTAAACAGAAAATTTCAATAGTTATCTTCTTAAATTTCATAACCAATGTTTTAAAATAATTGTAAACACAGAAGATCAGACTAACAAACAAAATAACAAATGCTCGTAGGGAACCCCATCGGATCTTCTAGGGGGCACAGAGGAAAAAACCCAGTTATCAACAGTTTGCCAGATTGGAATTTATTTTTTTTATCTAAGAAATGCCACCTTTAAAAAGATCAAATGATAAACTAGGGCAATATACTTTACTTCAATAGGAAAGCAGGCTTGTTAGTTGTTACCTCAATACTGACAAATCCACACAAGGCCTCAAATTCTGTAAGAGCCAAAGCCATCTCAGGCTTGTGGTTATCATCTCTGTAGAGCTTTGGTTTCGCTTTATGCAGAGCGCTTGCTAATTCCTTGTCTGGATGCGCCTGTATAGATAATGCTTTTGCAACTGAGAGCACCTACATCACCAGACAATTAAAAAAAATCCAAAAATAAAACTTTATAAAGAAAGCCCACAAAAACTTTAAAAATAATCGAAATCCAGAGAAAGATGCAGCAAATGGGGCCACAAAAATACTTAAATTGATAAAAAACAATTTTAATACCTTGAACAAGAATGGAAGATCGGTTCCCCACTTCTCCACAACCTTAGAACCAAGAACACTAGGGTTTTCCGAAATCCACGACTTCAGAGTCTTCAGACTTGCCGAGTCAAACCCAGAAGACCCACCACCAATTTGGCCGTTTTCCACCACATACGAAGGCCCTGACTCATGGGTTCCCATCCAAAGCTCTGCAGAATGCCTACTGGGTTCAATTTCCAACCCAGAATTCAGCGAAAACAGCCTCGCAACCTTGGAATCTTTTCCAATTTTGCCCCAATCACTATACTGAACCGAACATCTCAATCTCACTGGCTCATTCTCAATATTCCCATTCTTCTTGGTCGCCTCTTGTTCCATCTATACACACAGAACAACAAAGGGGAAAGAAATGAAGAAAGAAGTTTGATCTTTCATAGACTGGTTTGAAGCATTTTTAGAGAGTTGGAAAGAGAGAAAGTAGTTTAAAGAGTGATGAGAATGTGAAGGACAAGTGGGTTTTTATGGGATTCAGTGGAAAGACATTATCACCAGATTTAAGGCCTTGTGAATGCCGATGAGGAAAGAAATTGACAAAGAAAAACTTGGGAACTTTGGGGGTTTGTTTCTGCGGCCAAGGTGGATAGGTAGAGTCTAGAGAGAGAGAGAATGGTGTGTTAGTTATTTCTTATTAGAGATGACAACAGTTTACGGTTATGAAAATTGAATTGAAGAGGGAGAAGTCATCGTCTTTACTCTTTGCTTCAGTCTATATACCCTTTTCTGTCAACTTGGTGGGCCCACCAATAAGCAATTGGATTTTTTCAAATCTATGGTGAGTTCATCTATAGACCAAACCACAAAAACGGTTGAACCGGATGATGGACCAAGCCTGATTTTCCAGCCACAAGAGCTAGGGTGTAAGAAAGAGCCAGCAACTCAAGGATAGGAGAAGGTATTCATAAAATCTTGATGGGTATTTTTCATGTTTCTTTATTTTCCATTTGGCATTTTAAGATTTGTATGATAACATTTTTATTTCGTGAGAATGTTTCTCAATCAGAGGTGTTTTTTACTTTTGTTTTTGTTTCAAAAAAACATTTTTTTAGGAATGAAACGAGTTTGAACATAGAAGTGTTTTTGAGATCCTTCTCCTTTCATTGTGGCGTTCCTTTTTCGTTAGCATTTTTTACCATTCCTTGACAATATCAATAGGCACAACGGAATAACTTTTCCTTTAAAAAAAAAAAATCCCAATAGATGATCGTTTACACATTAGAGAATGACAATTAAATTTGATTCTATCAAAAAAAAAAAAAAAAAAAAAAAAAAAAGGCAATTAAATTTGAAATGTAGAGAATCCAAACAATGCTTTATTCTTCTATTGATTAACCACATTAGCCTTTCATATGAAATCACAATGCCTATCAAGAATTATATTCCTTGAAGAGACATGCTTTTGCCAAATTTTTGTGGATATACCATATTATACCTTTCCGATAGCTCAGCCATAGTGATAGGGCAGAGTTTCTATAGATGACCTATTTAAAAAGATTCCCCAAGACTCTCAGTTATTTGTAACCTGACAATATATAATGACCCAAATTTTATGGCTAAGTAGACTCTAAATCCCATGCTCATATATGTGAGCTTTTAAGTCAAATGCAATTAATCAGGCACGTGATAAAATACAACTTTGCAAATCCCAAATAAAAAGATGCATACTAATCATGGTCCACTGAAAAGACAAGGAAAACTATTAATACTTTAAGAATTAAGGATTAAATTTTAATATAAAATTTTTATACATGGTCAGACCAACAATCCCTTAGATATATTCATATTAGTTGACATATACTGATGTACATCACCCTTTCAAATGGCACAAATTAGATATATCACCAAAAAAAAAATCTTTTAATGAATAACTTATAGCAACTTGAACATGTTATGCTTTGTGATTTATTTTTTATTTTTTTTTATTTTTTTAGGATGTGGATTTAGAAGAGATAAATTTTTTGGTCAAACTGACTTGTGGTTCAACTGGTTTACCTGAAATTTGGAGACCATGTTCAATGATTTTGCTTTAATAAGTTTGAAAGGGGAAGCTAGGGTCCGCGTGTCCAAATAAACAAATGAGGAAACTTGTTAGTCCCAAAAAACCAAAACTTCATTACCCTCTTTATCAAAAGGGACAATTAACCTAATCAATAGAAAGAACACCAAATCAAATATTGAGATAAATTTAATAGAATAGCAACAAAGATCCAAGAAGAGAAAATCCAATTCCAATCCATTTCCTTATCAAAGGAAGAAAGAGAAAGAAAAGGAAAAGGAAACAGTTATTCAGTGACACCAATGACAATAAATGGAGAGAAAACTAGGGCATCTAGTGAACACAATGCCAACCCCATGTGAATTAGATGATATTGTAGACGTCACAATCTTATGTGGCCTGTAGACTTAGCAATGCGATGTAGAAGGATAATGACAAATTTGATATATGGGGACAGTTATTAAGATAAAGGTGTAAAAGATATGAGTTTGACAGAATAGACATATGGTCTAATTCCGTTTGGATTAAACCTAAATTTTATAGAGAAATAAGGACAATCAAAATAATGTCCCAAGTTCCTTTTGTATAAATGGCCTTTTTTTTTTTTTTTTTTTGGTGGGGGTGAGGGTGGTGGGGAGTGGGGGTTTTAGTGCCTTTCGTATAAATTGTCTAATTTGCTTGGCAGGGAAAGGTAGTTATATTTTCATGTACAAAATTCAATTCATTCAACTTGTCAAGGTCGAAACGACATTATATATATATATATATATATATATATATATTTTAGTAAAACTGACATGTACATGCAAGCATTTGTCAGAGAAATTAAATATATACAATAATCTAAATACATTTTAAAAATTATCCTTTGTAAAATTAACCTATCCAAATTTTGAATGTGGGTTCAATTTAGAGAACCTTCAACGGAAGTAAAATCAAACACAAAAAATAGAAAATAACCATCTACTCCTCAGCAGATTGTGTTCTACTGTGAGATTAATAAGGGAGAGAAAGTTGTTTTGAAAAGAAAAGAAAAATAGAGAGTATGGCAGAAGAAGAGAGCGAAAGAGAGAGAAAGAAAGTTAGAGGAATGCAAAACCCCATACCTGTAAAGAAGACAACGATCATTAATGATGAATCGAAGCCATTTAGCAAGAGAGGTTACCACGAATACTTTGATGATGGATTGATAGAGGAGTACAAAACCTATAAATAAGAATAATTCTTGTTAATGGCGATCCAAAATTCTTTGGAGAGAGAGAGAGAGGGAAAGTTACCAATGATACTTCGATGGAGGCTACAACATATTTCTTTAATTAGAGTTATTTAAGATTAAAAAAGAAAGAGAATGTAAAGATATATGGTACTTTTTTGGTAAAATATGATTTTTTTTCGTAGAAGAAATATGAGTTTACCAAACAAAGAAGCACTATCTCACGCCCCTATTCTCTACCATGGATTATTTACCAAATCTAACAGAAAAAAAAAATGAAGAATATTATTTACCAAAAAAATTCAGATCGTGGGCAAAGGTAAAGTTAAGGAAAGAAAGGAAAGAGAAGATTTTCTCCATTAAATAAAAAAAATTGAAGATAAACAATAAAAATTAAAAAAAAAATTAGTATGATAGTATGATATATATGAAAAAAGTTGGTATGCCATCGATATACCTAGATCTGTGTCTATCTCTCTCCTCCTCCTCTTGGAAAAGTCCCCTATGCCATTCTATCTTTTTTTTTTTTTTTTTTTTTTGTTAACCAAGGTATCGGGTCCAACTTACATGCACCTCGACTAATCTTGGGGAGACTAGCGTAGTAATCCACCATTGCGATCTCCACTAAATTAGCATATACATTGATAGAGAATCAAACTTGAAACCATACGCCTATCCGCATCATCTTCAATTCACGATAACTATCTAATTTGAAGATTTTCTTGAAAAGAAGATTGCCAAAAACCACAATGAGGAAATGAAAATGCCCATTTAAATACAGGTATTGGAATCTCTCCAACTGTTGGAGAGGCCAGTGAGGGTCTTAACCATGAATAGACCTTAATCATATATTGAAATACGTATCAAAATCCATCCATCGGTCAGATTCCATTTAAAGATAGAGTGAACCATCCCATTCTCATTCCCCAAACACCCGACGCAAGGTAGATTTGGTTAGCAGAATTTGAAAGCTCCAAGATAAAATTATTGATTGAGATGGTTCCGTCAACATCAAAAGTAGCCAAATCACGTGATTGATTGCCAAATAACTCTACATAGGTTCCTTTGAAACCCTAAAGCTGAAACCTAAAATCAAAAACTTGAACTTAAATCTCAAGGAATCTTTAATCTGCAATACTTTTTTTTTGTTAGAAAATCTACAATCCTGCAACCTTCTTAATACTTAATGCCAACTTGAGCTCAAAACCATGAGATTTTAAATGTAAACCCTCTAATTAAACATCATGAATTGTGAAACATGAACCATGTGCATGCGCTTGTTCCTTCCTTTTTCTTATCATGGCAAGTCTTTCTGAAATAACCCTAATAAAATAAAATAAAATAAAGCATTAAGAGACTCTCTTGGTGGTCTAATATTTATTCTCGAAGATCCTCAATGCAATATTCTCACAAGAAAGATAGGTCTCGATAGAAATCTACTTCTGAATTGTATTAGATAATCAATTATGACATCGAAATCTAATTAGGTATGAAGTTGTTTGTCTAGGAGTGTAGTATATCCTAGCACTTTTTTGCATGTATTTCTCTTTTCTTTCTTATGAAGTGATATATTTGGCCTTCCATTTGGAGAGAGAAAGAGCATTAGTATATGCGACGCACCCTCACAAAGAACTCAATCCCATCCAATTTATACCTAAAATTTCGATGAAACAAGAACAAATTCCACTAGCAACAAAATCCATTCAAGAAACAAAGAGAAAATTTTCCCTATGGATGGTCCAAGTTGGTAAGTCACATTGTTTAAATATGAAACCAAATTCGACAAGTGGACTATCTATAGAACACTCCATCTATCTTATGATTAGATTCCTAGAGATTAAGGATCTAAATAGCGATAACGGGGTATGGATTGGCCAGCTAGGATACTGATACAACTAGCATTGGGTAGTGTCATGATATCAACCTTATCAGATTGGTTGTATTAATACTGACTACCATTGATATCGGTATAGATTGGTCGATATTACAATATATATTGTGATACATTTATGATTTTTCTTCTGATTAAAAATGTTCTTTTTTATTTGAAATCAAGCTGATATAGCTCAATATGAACGATATTGATAGGTCTCGATATCAATGGTGACCAATACTGTGAACTACATCCATGAGTTCACACAAATGCAATATTTGTACAATGGATCCACTATCAATATTTGAAACCTTGGTCAAGATGAAAAAAAAAAAAAAAGATATAAAGAAGAAATTTGATTCTCCTTATCGCTCGAATACCGTATGAGGTACAACTATTTACTTAATTGGTTGATGTATTAGATCTTAGGAATTCATAGGTTCGACTCTCTTGTCTTTATCTTACACCTTAATGTATCCCAAAAGTAATTTTAAATTTCTAGTCCAAGCTCTGCCATATAATAAGGCTTTAGCGTAGCGGTGAATAAAGATGGTCAATTGATTACACATTGAAGTTTTGATCCCTAAAGAAGCAATTCATGAGCACTTTTCAAAAAGTAATAAATGTATTGATTTCTTCACTCATAACCAACACGGACTATACGGTTGGTTTTAACTTTTAATATTGAGATCACACATTTTAAACACGTTTAAGGCTTTGTACGTTTGTTACGTGGCAGCTACATGGACATATCAACAAGCATCCGTGTTTCTCAAGTAGTCAAGTGGTCCTTTTTACCCGGTTGCGTTAGCGTTGTAAACGGATCGGATTCAAATTCGAATTCGAATTCGAATTCGAATTCGATATCTCCGATTATTCCCTTTTTCTGGTTTTTAAACCATGTCAGTGTTTTAAATGTCCTCAACCCAAAAAGTTAAAAAGAGACCAAAAGGGAAAGGACCAAGTATTCCAAGCATCTTAAGTCTCACATTTCTCAAAATAAATCATATTAGAGCGATTTATCATGATGGAATGTATATTTTATTGAATCATATGAAATTTGACTCAATTCTAGATATGTAATATATGAAATACATATGTATGAAGTCAAGGGGGTGACTCATTTTAGCCACTTTTTAGTAACCATCGGATACGAATCATTGAATCTAAGCCATTGATATGAGCTCATGAGTTAAATCATACAATATACCTTTAACTAAACATGTATAGAGTAATGAGCATGTTTAAAAATACATGTATAACCAATATAAATATTATTTAATTTTGACATACTAAAACTAATACAAATACCATAATAGGAAAATACAATACAACATAAGGAAAAAAGAAAAAAAAAGAAATCCAAATTAATACAGACATTCATGAGCGGGATTGTTTTGAAATTTCTTAATGGTAACTTGGAACGTAACAAAGATCATCGTTGGAGAGAATTAACTTAGAATGGTGGCGCGATGGAGAATAAAGGAACTATTGCTAGGGTAGAGATTATTGGTGGAGAGGGAGATTGTTGAAGAAGGCGAAGAGTATTGCCAGAGAAATTGTTCTTCTTCTCTCGACTAATCTTAAAAAGATTGGCAGAGAAGAAATCAAAACATTTGTCAAAGACGGTGATCATTGACATAGAGGGAGATTGTTGCCAAAGTGGAAGAATATTGTTGGAGAAGTTATTTGTCCTATTATTTTGACTAACCCAAGGTATTGGTATTCTATAGCGGTGGATTTATATAATAGTAAATCTCTCTCTCTCTCTCTCTCTCAACCCCACTAAATGTCGTCCCCAAACTATGTTTCTCTCTCCTTCCCTTTGTTTCTCATCACAACAATCCCTCATCCTCTCCTCCCTGTCCAATACCTGCAAGTCCTACATCTATTTCTATCCCCCTCTCCTCTCCCTCTGTTAAACCCTTCCAGCCTCTAATTCTCTCTATGATGGAAATACATTGCAAGATTAAGCTATGAATTCGCAAGTTGATTGTCCCCTCTCTATGTTTATCTCTCTTTTGAACATATTTTTGTATCCTCACATAAACCATGAAAATAAAACTAAGCATTTAGGTTTGTTAGTTAAATTAGGATGGGGATTTTTTACAAATCCTTCCTTCATACGGGCCCAAATTTGTAAACAGTAAATACTATGGTTTAGAATGGTATTTTCATCCTTTTACCTTTGTTTAAAAATGTGGTGTGTTGGAGGTTGAGAAATGAAAACAATATTTCCATTTTCTCTAGTCCATGGATTCTGGATATTGATAACTTCAACTTGCCTTAAAACTTGGTTTTTCATCCATATAATCCTATTAAAACTATTAATTTGATAGTATCATATGTATACAATTCAAAATCTATATTTTCTCCTCATAGTACTAATTCTCAATCTGTGGTTGATAATGTAAGGATGTATCTATGTTGATCAATTTTGGTCTTTTGATACTCCGAGGTTTTTCATCTGTGGATCGATTGATTATTATATTTTATGGTAGCTATGATCAGCAATCAACATAGGTTGGTTGGTCATTGTATTCCCTTACAAGTCTCAGTTACTAATGCATTATATGAATTATAGATGTGAAGTGAGCGCACAAATCTACAGAATGGGAGGAACTTGACAAGGACTACAAGATGCCAAAAGGGCAGAAGAGGAGTCTTTCAAAGAGGGTAGTGATGATGAAAGCGAAGATTGAAGTGAGAGTCAAATGTGTACAATGTATGTACAAGGATTAAGTGAGATCCAATTAATGAGAAGTTAGTGTTGAGAGAATGAGAGGAGAGAGAAGGACATACTAAGCTGCTTGGGTGTTGGTGTTAGGATTTTTATCTGGGATTAACTAATACCGATTGATCCATTGGGCCCAAGCAATTATAGACCCACTTTGATTAAGAAACTCCTAACCCATTCCATTGTGGGAATGAATTAGAATTTTAGGGATTCTATTATGACTAGAAGCTAAAGGTCTCTGCAGCCGTTACTTTAACACCTTTAAGGTTTTGGAAGCACGGATTCCCCCATAGAAATAGTGCATGTGAGAATATTCCAAGGGTGAAAGACTACAGAAGATCTTAGCGGCTTAGACTCCATTGTGTAGTTCTTTGTTACAATCTTCATAGGACTAATTTTCAAGCACATGGGAGAGAGTTACGTGATCAATACTTATGGGACTTCTAAACTTACACACATGTATTTTTCTACTCCAATTGATTATCATGTATGGAGTAAATCTATATATTTGTATGTTCTTGGTTTAGTGATTGCACCCATAGTTTATCTTTTATGATTGGTTTATGATTATTGTATTTGTTAAACAATGGAGTTATTTATATGATTCTATGATAAAGAATCCATAATAATTGGTCTCAGAGCCAACCCTTATGGTGTTAGAATCAAGAAAAAACAAAGAAAAAAAATTTGATTTTGTATAGGGTTTGGATCCCAAATCATGGAAATCATAATTTTACCATCACTTAAAGGTTCTGGATCGAAAAACTTTATTCACGAAAGTTGTATAGAATGAGAAGATGGTCGTGATGGTATACACACATCACCAGAAACCTCTGGATGCACAGGCATGTGCCATCAAAAATTGACTATCGAAGGAGAGAGAAATTATTTTTTTATTAAAAAAAAACTACGACGACGAGTCATCATCAGGTCAACTCAATAGGGTGTTCGAGTTAACCCGGAGGTGCAGTTGGTCAACCCATGGCCAATTATGTTTGACATGGTCAAAGGTTGACCGTGTCATTGACCATTCGACCCGAAGATCCGACTTTTGACCCAGATACCCTACTCAAAGACCCTGGGTTGGACCCGAATTCCCGACCCAAAGACCCAGATTTTGACCCAAAACTAATATGTCCTAACCGAATTAGACCGCTTGGCAGAACAGGTTGGTTTGGGCAAACCAGATTGATTTTGATCCATTTTTTTTACAACTTCAAATGGCTCGTACAGAAAAACGATGAAGAATTTTTCATTCTGATTTTTTACGTTGAGTCCAGTTTTTCGTGCTCTTCATTTTGATATATGATGAGCCTAGTTTTGATCAATTTTTATTTTTATTTTGTGTAAGTTACAAGTATGGGTGTTTTATGATTCTTCATAATTTTTCAATTAATTGGAAGAAATAAAAGAAAATCAACCCATACATTACTTGCATATCAGAATATGAACTTGTTTATTATTGGTAATGATAGTTCATGCTTTTGTTTATAAATATTTTTTTTATTCATGCTTAAACAATCCCACTTTTAGCTGTCGAAATGAATTTTTAGACTATTGCAGTAAGATTTGATAGAATCCACCAAAGTGGTAAAGTTCAATCTTATTGTAATAGAATACAAATCAAATGTCTTATTTGTTTGAAAAGACAGAGAATAATAGTTGGTAGCAAAGTTGCTAATGTTCACCCAAATGTGACATTATCAAAGAGAAGTTAGAGTTAAAGCAAGTGAAAAACAGAATAGGGATTTCTCAACCTAGAAGATGTTGTTCATCCAAAGATTACGGTAGTTTTTTGAAAGTTAGAAGAAGTCTCGCAATAATAACGAAAACTTGAGTGGACTAGTATGTTTCAGACCCAAAGGTCAGGAATATAGTTCCGGTTGACATTCTTGAAGTAATTGATAATTGAGCATTTTAATGTTTATTTTGTTAATAGTTACATACTTGTTCTTTTACATGTAAATTGATATTTAGTTCATATTTAAATAACCCACAAATTTAAGCTGCCAAATATAATTGTAAACTATTGTAGTGGAATGGATGGTACCCACCAAAGTGGTAAAATCTAAGATTACTGTAATAGGTTTGCAACTGAAAGGTTTTGCCTTATTTTCGAAGACATAGAAAATTATTGGCAGGAATTAGGTAATGCTTTCCCAAAGGTGATATTATCAAAGATAAGCATAAATGCAAGTGTACTCTAGGTAGATCTTAACCTAGAAGTTGTTATTCATCCAAAAGTGGCAGTAACTTTCGAAGTTGAAGAACTCCCACAATCATTGTAGTTTTTGAGTAGACCAGTGCATTCTAGACTCAAAGATTGAGAATGTAGTTTGGTTGACAATCTGGTTACGTTTAATAGTTAGTGATGTAATATTGGTTTTAATTTTATTGATATGCATTAATTATATATGGAATGGATTATTCAACCTTGAGTTGAACCATTAAACTGAATGTCTTTAAAAGTGGCTTGAGAATATGGAGATCTATATATACCTCAAAGACCTAGTTTTCTATACTAAAAAAACCAAATCAATAGTTTGGTATTACGCTTTTAAAGCAAAGATTTTTTACCCTAAAAGGTATTGGACAATTGATCAATGGTAATAGGGTGGATGAGTGTTTCATGATTATGACAATAGGTTATAGGTTTATTTAATGTGTTATTTTTGTATTCTGATTGGATCAATTCGGATTGATTGGGTTGGATTAGTATCGGTTTTGATCAATCCAATACCAAGTTCTCAAACACTGCCATTGTTCTTTCAAAACCTATTTATGACCATTAATTGATAAAAATGTTTGGTTTTCTTTTGTTTTTTGGCTTATGTGAACAAGTTTATATGTATGTCACATTTAACGAATTGTATTCTCCAATAAATTGATTAATTTATGACTGGTCAAACCAAGTGGGAGGATAGAATTATGGACCTTAAACTGTTTTATGTGATTCGACCAATGAGAGGATAAATTCGGTATACTAGGTTACTAGTGGGAGAATAAATTTAGTGTCATATATTATTTTTCATGCAAAAGAACTATTTTGAGTTTTGCATTGATTTATTATTGTCATGATATTGAAAATTTATTTATGAGTGAAATATATAGTAAATTCATATTCATGTCATTTTGTACTTGTATGTTTTGTTTGAAACACCCGATGATGGATAAATATGTTAGAATTAAACTAGGTTTGAGCTTTCACACATTTTATGCTGCACAATATATTTTTGGGAAGCTATGAAATGATTGGGTGGAATCCACCAAAGTGACGCAACCTATTCTTTCATAGTTTTTTCAAGCGCAGTAAATTGGTGATATTTGCCCAAAGGTGATGTCACCTAAGTTAAAGAAAATACATATATGGAAAGGACTATAACCTAGAGGCGTCTAAGCCCATAGGTGACAAAAATAATTGTATTTTCGCAGTAAATTTAGATTTGCAAGAAGACCAGTGCATTCTTAGCCTAAATGATAGAATGTAGTTACGGTTGTCACTCTTGTGTAGTTTATTTGCTAGTTGAACATATTACATTTTTCAGCCCAATTATTTGGTGTGCATGTTTTATACCTGAAATTTTTAGGTTACTTGATCTGGTTTTAGCTCTCAAGAAACCCAAATAGGTGTTGTTGCTGATCAAAGCACAATTGAAGGGAAATAAGAATAATTTTGTTACCCTATTAAGTTTATAATGATTTTAAAGTAATTTTAGAATGATTTTATCTTAAATCCTATTCTCTAAATTATTTATGTACATATATACTTCATTTCTTTGTGTTGTCCCTAGTTGTGTAAGAAACACATTAAAGCATATACTTCTGTACATATATTCATCTCAAATGTGAAAAACATGATAGGAATGAGTAAAACCCACTAAAGTGGTACATTCAATTCAATTGTGTGTTTTTCAAGATAAATGTGACATTTTTCCAAAGATGATGTCACCCAAGTTTATCGACAAAGTGCTCAAGAACCATGTTTTCTGACATTAGTGTTATTGAGATTTTTTTATATGCTTAGTTAGTGGGAGTTTTATGATCTCATTTAACCAAAGATATCATGGTGGTAAAAGCTAAAGTTTAAAGGTTGTGTCTGCTAAGGTTCATTGGCAGTGCTTAGTCAAAATAATTGACGATAAGTCAAGGTAATTGACGGTATTTCGTCAAGATTCGTGATGTATGGTAGTATTTAGCCAAAGTTTATGATTTATGATGGTATTTAACATAAATCCATGGTAGTGGTGATGAATGACAGGCGGTTTGTTAAAGTTTGTGATTTATGGTGGTATTTAACCTAAATCCATAGAAGTGATGGTTAGCCATGGCGGTATGCCAAAGTAAGATATTAATTTAAGAAAATGGCGGTTTGCCTAAGTGTTGATTAATATCAAAGTTTACTACCTATGAGGTTGTCAAGGTAGACAAATCTTTAGATTATGAAAGGACCTATAAGGAAATGTATATTTCATGTGATCACAAGTATAATATCAATTCTTTATTTGTATGTTTCCAGGCAATTTGGATTGATAGTTTTCTATTATTTGTAACATTAGATAGTTATAAGTCGTATATTGAGGTGTATTTTCTACTGTTGTTCAATAGTAGAGATTATTGATTGAATCAAAGTTTATTCGAATGGTGTTCATGTTATAACCCGGCAGTCACTGAGAGGGGGGTGAATCAGTGAGTCCAATTCCGATCCCTAAAAATCTGTCTGATGTCTAGCCAAGAAAAACCTGATATACATGTCCCTGTTTGCATACAGCTTAGCCTCTCATAGGCAATTCCAAGTGTGCACACCCATTCCACATTTCACGTACTTCAATATAAAATGCAAACAACAAGCACCCACAACACAGGGTTTTTACGAGATTCGATAATTTACCTACATCCCTGGAGTAGTGCCTATAAAGGCTTCGTACCTACTCAATACACTACTTTTAACTACACCCATAGTCGGGAGCACCCACACCTAATTTTCTCAAGCCGAAGCTGAGATGGCACTCGCAGTGCCGGTACAATGTGTAGCACCCACTCTCAGTGCTTAGCACTACTAAGCATTCGATAAAGAATACAGTAAATTTGGGCTTATATCAATGTCCTACAGTCAAGCTCTGCCAAGCAAATACATCCACAACTAGCTAGCATGTTTACAGTTCATTCACAACTAACCTAGCAAGTATACATTCATCCACAACTAACCCTAACATACATACAAGCATATAATGTAAATCAAAGGTTAGAGAATCTCACAACCGATTGCCTAGGATGACTGAAAACTTGTACTGACAAGTTTGATGCTTACACCTTCTCTCCTTGACTTCTTACTCTTCAAAGCAAACACATCCTTGCTTTCTTCTCTTCCTCCTTGGCTTTGAATTAATGTATCATTAACACACCTCAACCACCTCTTTTACCTCCTTTAATGGCCTAAAAACATTTATCATCAAGTATTCATGTTCATTCAAGGATCAACAAAGAGGGGGGAATTTCTCTTACCAAAACCGTAACCTTCTTTCACTCAAAATTCATTTTTCTTTCTTCCATAGTGTAGGGCTTGAAAAAACGAAGAAGTAGCAACTTGGTTCACCCATATCTGAGTTAAAATGAGGGAGATATGACCATTTGAAGTTAGAGTAATGAGATAGCCTGAAATGGAATCTTCGTAGGGGTGGCATAGGCTACACCGGCGGCACGCGCAGCAGGGGCGCAAATCTGGCCGTAGATCTTATCAAAGAGTATCTAATAATATGAGCCATCGAATTCCCATAACGGATGTGAACATGAACCGTAGATCTAGGATCATATGATGTCATGATGACATAGGCGGTCAACGTTGCGTCAGCAGTCAGAAATGTTGTCGACATCCTATTGGTTAAATCGACATGATTCATGGAGGATTGTTGGCTATGCCTCATAAAGCATAGGTTGCTCCCAGCCTTTGGATTGAGATCTTCAGAACGGGTTTGAATCAGATTTCATGAGATCATGAGAAACATCATCTATCTATGCCACCTTTTGCATGTGCGTAACACCGTAGTAACTTTGCTCCTGTGTAGTGTCAGCATATGGTTCTTGATACATCTACCCAATGGAAAATCTCGTGCAAGCATATTAAGCGTCTGATCCAACACCAATTCATGAGCACTCTTAGATGGGAATCAAGCCTACGTGGTCGAATCTGGACCATCCATTTCACTTCCCTTTATTTCTCTTTATTACAATCAAGCCCCTGCCTTCATATATTTCAGTGCTAAACACACCTTATCAACTAAGATCTTAAGAATATCAAAATTACACAAAAGACCTTCAAATTTCAAAAATAAATTCCGAAAATTCCACCCAACAGCGAGATCAACTAATGAATTTTTTGGTTTGGATTTTCGAACCGGCTTCACGGAAATACTTATAACTTTTTCATATGATATCCGATCGAGATGAAACAAAGTGCATTGGAACCGTGACTGGACGCTCTATGACTTTATAGAAGATCCGATCATCTGACTTAGAAATGTAAAAGACCAAAATGCCCCTAGAACTTTTCAATGATGCATTTTTCTTATACGGAATCAGAACACAATGAAATCAGAACCATTGGAAAGATTGGATTTTTTCATATCGTTACATGGAGAACACTTCCTTTAAAAAAAATTTCTTCAATACCGAAATTGCCATCGACTACCACAAATGTCGTAACTTTTTCATACAGTATTGGAATGTGACGAAATCAGATGCACTGGACTAGATAAATTACAATCTATATTTTTCATGAAAAAATAATCTTCCAAAAATGTCATTTTTACTATTGAAAATGCCCCCGAGCGTAAATAGATCAATTTTATCAGTTTTGACCCAGAAATCCGGACCACATACTAAGGATGTATCAAACCATTCCATGCATACCAAGCAGCTCTGTTATATCATCGGTGACACTGGACACTGCCATGTCATCATTTTCATCTACATCACCCAAACTGGCCATGTCATTGCCGCCACGTCGCCGGGTTGCCAATAGGGACGACCATAAAATAACAGTTCAGTCTTGGTATTATTTGACTAGGTGTCAATGGAAAGACATCAGTATCAGTGTAGCCCAAGTGGGAGATAGTTAGGATTTTTATGTAGGCTTAACTGATACCGATTGATCCATTAGGCTCAAGCCATTATAGACCCACTCTGATTAGGAAACTCCTAGCCCAATCCATTGTGAGAATGAATTAGGGTTTTAGGGATTCTATTATAAATAGAAGCTAAAGGTCCCTGCAGTCATTACTTTAACACCTTCATGGTTTTGGAAGCATGGACTTCCCCATAGGAATAGTGCATATGAGAGTATTCCAAGGGTGAAAGGCTGCAGAAAATCATAGTGGCTTGGACTCCATTGTATAGTTTTTTGTTACAATCTTTATAGGACTAATCTTCAAGCACATGAGAGAGAGTTACGTGATCAATACTTATGGGACTTCTAAACTTACATATAGGTATTCTTCTACTCCAATTGATTATCATGTATGGGGTCAATATATATGTTTGTGTGTTATTGGTTTAGGGACTGCACCCATGGTTCATCTTTTATGATTGATTTATGATTCTTGTATTCTAACATCAATGGGGTTATTCATATGATTATATGGTAAAGAATCCCTAACAGTTGGTATCAAATCACAAGGTTGTACTGTTTCTCTTCTATTGATTCTTAAGATTGGATATCACTCCAGGTTGCTGAACACTTTCCCTGGAGTGTAATATGACCCATATTCAAACTGACGTCCCCTATACGTCCGCTCTCTCTTCCCAAAGAGGTGAGGATGATCTTGAGATCGAAACCAATTGCTCTCATAATATGGTATAGGAAGAGAGAGGGAGAGAGAGAGGGGGGGGGTGAGAGAAAAATAAAAGGGGGAGGGAACTTGTAGGGATAGGGGTGAGGAGGTCCCTCACATATCAAATTTAACTTCTTATAGCTTATATTTGAAAGGTATTCCTCCCACACGAACATGTTCAACTTCTAGAGATTGGGGGGGTGTTGAATCAGAGAGAGATAGAGGGGTGATGAGACTCATATGGAAGAGGATGCGGGAAGAGAGAGAAGAAGAAGAACAACAACATACAAAATGTGTGTGTGTGTGTGTGTGTGTGAGAGAGAGAGAGAGAGAGAGAGAGAACTGCTTCGGCAATATTCTTCCCCTCCAGTAATAATCTCCCTCTGAGAGTAACAACTGCTTCGTCAATCTTCTTCCCCTTTAGTAATAAACTCCCTCTTTGGCTACATTTTTTATTTATTCTACAACAACAAACCATGTCCAAGAAGCTCAATCTTATTTATAGTTTTCTAGTTTATATTTACATATGGGCTGTACTATATGTCTAAATGAAGGTATATTATATTATTTTACACATGGATATTATTTCAATGTCATAGATTTAATGAGTATGATATGAAAGATCCAAAAAAAGTCTGAAGGGATTCTTCTCCCCTACAAACGAATGAAAACAACTTTTGCCAATTGAATACGGAGGAGAAAAGGTATTTGATAAATTCAAATACGTATATAGAGCTTGATGTGCTACCCAAAAAACCTATTATAATCTTTTTTTCACCCTTGTGATTTATTAATGCAGTTTTGTTTGATTTTTATGAAAAAGAAGTAACAATTTTCCCTTTTTTTTTTTAGATAAAAGAAAAGGAAACTTGACTAAACAAAAACATCTTAACATTGGTGTCCACTTCTTGAGACAATTTATCTATCCTAGCCAAGGTGGCAAGCCTAGTAACTACAAATATTAGATATGAATCCTAAAAAAAAAAAAAAAAAAAAAAAAAAAAAATTGAACTTGATATGATCGTATCCAACGGAAATCTATGGATGTACCAGGATGGCAGAGTGATCATATTCAAATAGAATAAACTAAAAGAGGAAATGATATACCTAAAATGACTATAGGAGAAAGTGGTAAGAAAATATATGCAGAATCTAGGGCTCAACCCAAGTACAACTGCATATAGAGCTGTTTGAAGGACGAAGACCTGAATGACCGACCTCTTTTAGGGGGATGTTCCGAGATAGTGCTTTGACTTTTGTGTTTTACCTCTTTTTATTACTTTTAATTCTTACTATTCTTTTATTATCTTTTATTGCCATTTTTCCTCTTACTAGTGTTGCTTTGCTGCTATCGGAACCATGAAGCCAGGCCCATTTATTATGATTCTTGTTGACGAATCGAAACACTCCCACAATCATTATTTCTAGTTCCCTTGGGTCAACTAAAAGCAAAGAGTAGCATCATTGGTCCACACTTCTATCTGATTGAATCTTGCATTTCCTTGCATTGGGAAAATCTGAACCGTCAGGGAAACCGGTTCTTTCAAACATTTATAACCAGCTGCATAACTCGGAATCAAAGCAAACGAACCAAAGGGACCAGTAACCATGGACCGGGTTTTAAAAGACGATATGGTTCATCCTGCTGCGAGGCTGCGAGTCTTTTCTGAAGGAGAAGAACGATTAGTCTGTAACTTGCGGAAGCATGGGGGAGGAGTTGGGTTCGAGTTCAACAGCCATCGGCTCTTCCAACATAGGGTTTCAGGTAAGAAACCGTATCTGCTCCGTTTGTTTAGGGTTTTTTGCTTACAAAGTTTCTTTTTTAAATCTTTGACGGTGAGGAGGGCGGAGGGTGACTTTTCTTTTCCCAATTGTTCTGAATCTTCTGGATTTTGCAGCTTTTGAAGAAGTGTGGATGGAAAGAAGGAACTGGTCTTGGTGTTGCAGAGCAGGTTCGTATTTTGAATTTTATCTTTAGAATTCTATTTTTCTCCTACTAATGATTTATTCATTTACTTTGTCTCTGTAATTCCCGTTGTTTTTTTATTGTCTTTGTAATGGTGAATTTCTTCAATATATATATATATATATATATATTTTTTTTTTTTGGGGGGTGGGGGATTTGATGGCTTTGCCTTTGTGCATATAGGCGATGAATATCGTGGATGAGGAGATCTCTCACTATTTTTAATGGGTGTGTTGACGAATTGATTTCACCTCTCTCACAAACTTGTACAAGTTTGAGTCTGCATGTTTAGTTATAGATTAGTGTCTAAGCGTGGTTCAGCCCGAAAAGACAAGGAGCAGGTACTCTGTTATTTTGTTATTTTCCTTCCTGTGATCTTCTCTATCATCACCAGAGATGGAATGGTATCAAATGATTAAGTTGTAGGATTAGTTAATATTTAGAAGTTCAAATGTCACTTATATCATACTCAGTTTCCGTTGACTTGAAACTTCAACCACGTATCCCTTTACCTTTTTTGACAACACTGAACCCTAGTTATGCCTACCCTAGCATGTACCATATGTTTGTGCCCTAGTTTTGTCCAACCCTAGCACATGTAATATCTCTGTATTTGTTGCTTGTAAAAAGTCTATCTTGTTGCCTCCCCCAGTAGATACTTTTCCTTTAGGATCTGCCCTAGTATTGGGTTGTTATCCTTTAGGACAGAAGTTGGTGTTGGCATTAGGAGCTGGACTCGTCTCTTCATATGCAGAGATTGGAGGCAGTTCCTAAGGATGCATTTCTCTTCTCTCAACCTCGATAACTTCACATGTCCAATAAAATTCAATTTGGCAAAGCGTTGGTGATAGGTTAACTGGAAAACCTGCTCAGGCCCTACTAGAAGTATTAATAGAGTTGAGAGGTCAAATGGAAAACCTGCTTAGGCCCTACTGGAAGTATATAATAGAGTACATCCAGGCAGGACCTGAGCTAGGTTGTAGATCTGAAGACAAAGCTTGTCCAACAGATATGATTCAGGTTTAGTTCTGTAAACTTTTCTAAAATTGGTTTCGATTTTTCAATTTTGTAGCAGCGTTCAGATTTTGGTGAGACATCAATAATGGTGACTGGATAAGACGCAATAATGGTGGTGCCAGTGCTAATTTGAAAGGGGAATAAAGGAATGGTAAAGTAGATGATCGCAAACTGACTGGTCTACAGTACTATACATGTTTAAAATAGATTGTAATTTGATCTTTTGAAAAGATTAAATTATTAAAACTGATGGAGATGTTCTTCCATCAATAGTACCATAAGCCAATAAAAGATACTTATGCTTCATGTTTACCTTGGGTTACTTTTACTTGTATATTCTTTGTTATGTGACCTGCTTCTTCACAATAATGAGCTCCTTTGTATCTTGCATACTTAAATATGCTCTATACTGCTTCCATAAAAAAATGGTGTGGATCTTAACTACGCATTGATCAATCCTGTAGTCTGATTATTGGCTGCCTCTTGTGCAGTTGTAGAGTACTGTTGTCAGTATTAGATATGTATTGAGCCACTGGGTCTGAACTTTACATTCAGTTTCATTCTGTTACCAGTCTCATCTTTGGCATGGAAACTTCCAATTCTTCTACCAATGCAGGATAGCATAGATGAGATTATCCTATCGCTTATCTGTTAATCTTCAACCAAAAATCTGTCTGCTTTAAATTGTTAGAACTCCTAACATGGGCTATGTCTATGATACCAATTTTGATGTGGATTAGGCTTTCAATCACAAGAAAAACCGTGTTTCAATGATATGAAATAAGGTAAAGGGAATATATGTGTGAAGATCCTTTAGATCCTGCATATCCTCAACCATAGTTGCCTGCCATTTTGAGTGTGCACTCGCTTCCTGCTAGGTATGGGGAATAGACTAAGGATAGAGAAAACACAAAATTATAGTAGGATGTCAAAAGTGAGTCATAGGAAACATTTTTAGCAATGGGATGTAAAGTGCAAGACCTTACAATAGCAATAGGTAACTCAAGAGGAGGATCAACAAAAGGGGAAAGAAAATTACCTGCGTGCAAGGAGACGAGATCAAGCTTGAGAGGAGACAACTGATGTGTTAGGGTAGGTACTGGAAGAGTAGTGGCCTGATTCTGCTCTCTATGATTATAAACACACATCTCTGATTGTGGCGCTGAAGTAGGAGTGTCAATCTCCCCCTGAAACAGAACACCAGCTGACATAGGTGAGTTCAAGAGGCGGCACATCTTCCACAATGGAAGGATACTCCCCTGAAGAGGTGTTGCGAGATAGTAAGATACAGATTCATGAAAGAGCACATCTATTATCACAAACCAACGTCGAGTTGGTGGATGAAAGCATCAATAGCCTTTTTGAGTAGGGGCATAACCCAGGAAAATACACCGGTTACCTTGAGGATAAAAAAATCTCCCATGAGGATGATGATCTTGAGCATAACAAACACCACCGATTACCTTGAGAGGAACAAGAAAGGTAACAGAATTCTGGAGAAGATCCAGAGGAGAGCGGAAGGTGAGAACCTGAGAAGGCATTCGGTTGAACATAAAGGTGGCAATGAGAACCGCGTCACTCCAATATTGAGGAGGAACATGCATTTCAAACATAAGAGAGCGGACTATCTCACTGAGGTGGCAATTCTTCCGCTCAACAACACCATTTTGAGTCGGAGTATCAACAACTAATTTGATGAATCATCCCATTGGCAGAGGTAGGCCTGAAAGAACCCTTCGAATTATTCACGACCATTGTCATTGCGAAGGATCTTAATGGTAGCACCAAACTGAGTCTGAACTATTTGGTGAAACTGCTTAAAGCAATGGAAGGTCTCACCCTTGGTTCGCATCATGTATGCCTGAGTAGTCCGAGAATGACAGTTAATAAAAGAGACAAACCATCGATAACCATTGACAGACACATAGTGGGATGGACCCCAAGTATCAAAATGTATCAAAGAAAAATGAGTGGCACTTTTATTTCTAGAAACATTATACATGATTCGAGTTTGTTTGGCTAATAAACATTCCTCACAAAAAAACTAACTAAAAGTACAATGCTTAAAAGAAGGAAAAAAAACATAGCTAATATTCCCAATAGAGGTTGTCCTTCTCGATGATGCCATTGTAGTAACTCAGAGATGAGCGGGACATAGAAGATGTCTGAAGGGCCTGACCAGAGACTAACGCCGAGCCATCATCAAGCAGATACAGACCACCACACACCTTACCAGAGCCAATCACTGAAAAATAGAATCACAGGGGAAAAATGTGACTTTGTAATTAAGGCTGGAAGTAAGGCTACTAATGGACAAAAGGTTAGTAGGAAAGGAGGGAACATGCAATATAGTGGAAAGGGATAAAGAAGGGGTACAATTAACAGATTCCTTTCCCAAAATAGTGGAATTTATTCCGTTAGCCAACTACCTTACCATTACGAGGACATGTAGTGTACTGAGAGAAAAGAGACAAGCATCCTGTCATATGATTGGAAGCCCTGGAGTCTATAATCTAAGGAGTAGAAAAAACAAATATAGTGTGTCAACAAAAGCAAATACCTGACCCAGAAGGGGTGGGGTGAGCAGAGCTCGTAGTGGCAGGTATAGGAGAGTCCGGATGTGTCAGAAGGCACCGGAGGCCAATAAGTTCATTAGAAGATAGCGAGATAGCTGTGATGCTCAGAGTCAGAATCTGGATCCTCATTATGGTTGGCTTGTCTAGGATACCAGCACGGTTCCCTCGCCCTTTGCTAGATGCGTTAGCAGGACGTCCATGAAGCTTCCAGTAATGCTCCTTGGTGTGATGCTTCTTCCCACAGTAATCACACTTCACTGGAACTCTGGGAGAGGGCCCACCAGACCGTGGGGTTACACTGAAAGGCTGAGTACCAGAAGCAAGTGCAGATCTCTTAGTGGGAGTGGCAGTAGTCTGTGAAAGCATAGTGGAATGACTCATGTCCTCAAGTTGGATCACAACATAGGCTTGATCCATGGTAGGAAAGGGAGCACGGCTCAAAACCTGGGACTGCAGTTGATCAAACTCCACCTTCAGTCTTGCTAGGAAGTTATAGATTCTGATATTGTCATCTCGTTTATAAAAGTTGGTGACATCAGCGGGAGTGGTAGACACAGACTCCTCATAAAAGTCTAGCTCAGTCCATAGTGTACGCAACTCATAATAAAACTTTGCCAATGTAAGCGTTCCCTACCTTAAGTTACGAACTTGAGGGCGTAGTTTGAAGACCTGGGCATTTTTTCCCATGCACAGCAGTGTCGAAGAGGAGATATCCACGAGACAGATGTGGCTGCATGGAGTTGATGAGGAAGGCCATAACCAAAGAGTTGGCACACTCCCACTTGTCAATATCAGGGCCTGCAGTTGGATGCTTCATTGTGCCAGTAAGGTACCCCGTAGTAGCCACTAGACTTGATGGAGATGCAAATAGATCGAGACCACATAAGGTAGTTTGTGCCATAAAGCTTGATAGCACAAGGCGGGACGGTACGTAGAGTTGCGGTGTCTTCGCCACTAGAAGGAGAAAAACTAGTAGACATGGATGCCTCAAAGGGGCTATGCAAATAGAAGAGACACTCGCCAGAGATAGAGAAAGCACCAAAAAACCAGAAAAGGCTAAAAAATAAAAAATCAATAAAATGTGAAAAGCCTGAGAGATCGATTTTGGGGATAGCTCTGGAACAGAGATTTGAAATGGGAAAGTGGCTAGTACATACTACTACAAGGATAAGGAGCACCAACCAGAACAAACTTCAAGACGATTAGAGCATCAAGCTGGGAAAAAGCACCGTGGAAAAGAAAAAGTCATTTTCAAGGGGAAAAAGACCCTAAAAAAATCAATAGAAAAGGATTTTGGTCTGTTAGATCATTGTGGAAGAGACTCTAAGAGCCCAGGGGAGAGGATGGACGCAGGCTAGTGACTGTCTTGGTGGTTTAAGGAGCTCCCACCTAGAGAGAGAAGCAGATGAATAGAGATGGAGGGAGGCACAGATGGAGGGATGCGTTGGGAGAGGGAAAATGAGAAAGAGAGAAAGAGAGAAAGAGAGAAAGAGAGAAGGAGATTGAGAAGAAGGAGAGCTCTTAGGGTTTTGGATCCTATTGCTCTGATACCATGGTGGATGGGGTAGTGACTTGTTTCAAATATGACACCAGTCCTCTTTATTTATAATAACGGAGAGAAAGTTCTAGAGAATTACAAAGACCATTAAATCCCTTAGGGTCCGTTTGGCAACTGACACTTATTCTAAAACCCATTATTACAACATGATGTGACTTAGGGTTTTAAAGCCCTAATTAGGTCGTTATGGGCCCACATAGGTGATAAAACCTCAAGTAAAGTGAACAGTAGCAATTTTATAATTTTCAGAACTATATGGACCCTTTTTGGGTGAGGGAAACAGAATCTGGATCAAACAGTAATTAATTCGAAGAGCCAATCTGGAAATTCAGAACTTGATTTGGGGTGAAATGTAACAGAACTCAGGAAAGTTGTCCTTTTAAATAAATACCAGAATTTCCTGTCCACGAATGTAATTAAAGAAGAATTTTTTCTCCTTTTTGACAGCAGCAAGCCGTGACAGAGCTAGACCTCTTCAGTTCGATCAAGAGATCAAACCACAGCCAAATTACACGAAATTCCAGATTTGGGTTGCTAACCCACAGCCCTTTGAATCCCAACCAACAATCGCTCGAATAAGCAATCCGAAAATTAATTAAAAAAATTTCTGAAATAGAACCTGGCAGAAGTTCAGAGTGTGCCGTGGTTGCAGGCTCTTATCTTATAGAAGCAGCGGACTTAGGAGGCAAGGACTTAGGGTTTGGGTCGCTTAAGGTAGGGCAACTAAGCCAAAAATCTTAGGGCAAATGAGACTGATATGATGGGTCTGCAGATTTTCTTCTCAGCTTCAATAACATTGCCCAACAGGGAAGAGCCAGTAAATGCAAGGAATCCAACAATAAAGGAGAGAAATACAGGAGGAATAACAAATCGAAAAAAGAGGAAGAAGGAAGAAGGATGTCTGTAAGATCACACCTAAAAGGAGAAATGTTTCTGGAGTTGAACAGAGAAAAATAGAAATCCAGTCATCTAACAGCATATGGAACTCATAAAAACTTCACTCAATCCATTCTATCGATTGCATGATCCTTTTTCTCCAATTAGCTCTATTCAGAGCCATACTTGTTACTAGTCCTAAGCTATGCATGTCTTTCCCCACCACTTCTCATAGAGTCATTTTAGGCCTATCCCAGGCTCTTTTAGCTCATTCAATTCGAATCAAAGTTCCCCCCCTCCATACTGGTTTTCTCTAAGTCCTCCGTTGCACATGTCCTTGCCACCTCAAGTGACGTTCTTACAACTTATCATGTATTGGGGCCACTTCTAGATTAGCTCTAATATGTTCATTCCTTATTTTATCTTTTGAGGTTTTACCACTCATCCATCTCAGCATCCTCATTTCAGCTACATTGTTTATATATTGTTTCTTCACTGCCCAACATTCAGCTTTATTCATCATTAATTGATGGCATCAGGTTGATTTTCTGAGTCTTCGTGGATATTATTGCGTTCAATAACTGATGGTATTCTCTGTTCCTATATCTACTCATTACCCGAGACTGTGTTGGATAATTTTCTCAGTTTTTGCCCTATTCTGTGACCTTTGGCTAGGGTATTCCTAGTCGGTTTTACTATGTATTTTGTGTGGTATTATTGGTACTGTTGTGGGGTCTGATAGTAAATTCAGGGACTATTTAGGAGTATTACTTGTGGGGTTATAAGGTTGTTCCAAGACCCGTAGAAGAACCTACAGTTATTAACCATTTGTGTATTTTTTGAAGATCCTACTAGGGTGGGGTAGTTTTTCTATCTAGCCATACATTAGTTCTAGCTTCCTTGGTAAGTATGTTGAGTACGTTATGCTTTCCAAGACAGAGAAAGTCAAAACTCTAGCACATCAAGAATTATGTTTTTTTACTTGGTATTAGAACTCATCAATGCTAATTGTTAGGAGTGAAAGAAGGATTTGAAACAGTTTCAAACCAGCCAATGGAAACACAAATAAGTGAAGAACATCATATCGCCATCATAGATTTAGTAATGCAATACCAAAATTGTGTTGGTTGGAAGGGTTGGGTTGGACCAAGATTGGACCAGTTTGTAGTTCATCTATGAGTCATAGAGTTCAGTTATGGTTTATTTAAGGAACCAGAAAGTGGAGTTATTTGGGGATTTCGATTCCAAGGGTTCCTAGATCTTGGAATCTTATTAGACAACTCGTGGTGCCCAAGGGGGTTTTAGCTACTGCTTTGCGCATAGAGATTTCTAGTCTCTCCTTAAAAGCAGCTCGTGGGACTAAACAAATTAGGAACCATATCAACATATCTCATAAGCCGCTGGTTGATTAGGATCAATTTCCTTGTCAGTTTGGGTTATCTTTTTATTTATTATTGGGTGTCCTAGTTAATTCTAACTCCTCCAATTAGGCTGTCGATGGGAGGAGGTTTTCCTTTGTAGTTTAAGTTTTTTTCTTTATTATTTAATTCCAGAAAAAATCACGATTAAGTGCAAATACAGTTTTTTAAATATGTAAGGCTTATTAGCCATCACCACAATTTGAATGAATGGAATACTATTTGGTTGGTTTTGTCTCTATCCTCTCTCCCCTCCTTCCCCATCGATTTCCTCTCCCCTCTCTTCTCCCTTATTCTCTTCTTTCCCACCATGAGCAGATCTTCCCTTTTCCAATCTTCGCCATGTCGTCATGGAATTTAGATGTCATCTTGTACTTATTTAGCAGCTAAGATTGGAATGGATCTTTGCGCATGCTTTATAATATTAGTAGCTCGGTTGTCATATTGTCAGTGTGTCCGGCACTGAAGCCTTTGGCACAACTGTATTATGTGGATGGTTTTAGCACTGAGCAGCATTTTTTTTTTTGGGTGCAAACAGGGTATGTTGGAGCCACTGCAAGCAAATGTAAAGAAGAACAAACGTGGTCTGGGTGCTGAGAAACCAAAGAAGAAAACATCACTACTCCCTGAAGATCATCCATCTGCAAAGAAAAGTGATAATGTGAGTTTAATTGGTCTCAATTTCCTAAGTTTAACGTTTGAACTTAGTGCAAGAAATTGTATTTACTGATTTTCATCTCTGTTCAACCCAAATGCTTAGGATAATTTGGTTATCAATCTCTACAAAAAATGCTGGTTTACAATCACTATTCAAGTTGATTCTCCCCTTCTCCCCCTACCCCCCCACCCCCCACCCCCCCAAAAAAAAAAAAATGTACAATTTATAAATCAAGTAGGTTTATCATCATGATGCATTCTTCTTTGATTATGATACTGCTTTAAAATTTTGGCTTTGGTTGGAAATTTTCTTGTGTTTTGGATCTTCATTCTTCAGTTTATGCACCGATATGTTCATAATGATAACAGATCCATTCTTATTCTTGTTCTCTTTCTTTGGGGGTGGGGGTGCGGGGAAGGTGTCTTAACCAGAAAGATATCCATTCTTGTAGGCCTTATGTCTATCTTGGATTCTAGAATATTTGGCAGCATGTTTGTTAGCAAGGGGCTGGCCTGATTCTTACACGAGTATATGCCATCTTTTTGATGATTGGTAAATGAATAAATCAATTCAGAAAAAAGATGTCTGGAAGGGGTGTCTATGAATATGTGTGAGACTTTGGATTAGAAATGACTGAGTATTGTTTCATTTTGTTCCTTAGTGCTTTGTCCATTATAGTTCGTTCTGCTCAAGTATGAGCCGCATTTAATGTTATTCTGTTATACGTTGGTTAATTTTTCCTTACTTTTATTTGAATTTTATACTCACATTTATTGTTGCATTCACATTGTATTTATTATATTAACATTTTCTGCCTTCACATTGTATTAAATAGCATTTTGTGCCTATCAATTCCATTGTTGTATACATCAGGAAAATTCACAATCTAGAAAGAAAACAAAAACAGCCTCCAAGAGGTTGAGAAAGATGTTGGAAGAAGAAAAATGCTTACAAGAGAAGGAATTTGAGAGGGCCTTCTTCAGGGAGTTCTGGCCAGATAATGTTTGAAGAATGAAGTCCTGTCATTTCTCTGTAATGCAGTTGGTTCCTTGTCATTATAGATTTTGTACAGGTATTTGAGCTTTCCTTATAATAATTTGTATTTTTATTCCCTAGTCATCTCTTTTGTTCTGGTATGTGACATTCTTTTGCCTCTACAGCCTCGTAAAAGAAGAGATGATTTAATTTTTTGTGGATTGACTTGGTCACTGCTTCATATTTCTTTTTCTCTTCAACATGATTGAACTCGACCTGATATGGGCATGACTGAGCTCTTCTCTTGGCATGCAAGTGGAAGAAAGGTGTAGGCTTAGATTTGTAGATAAATTGGGATTTAGTGCATTTATATCCCTTCTGTATGTAAAAGTACCCATTTAGATGGTTTTTCCCATTGTTTCACTGTATGTGGACAACATGTACAGGGACTGGCATATACAGTGTATCCAAATTGTGCATAGCTGTGAGCCTGTGACACAGGATGACTAAATCTTGCTGGGAATGTAAGTCAGAATTTCTATTTATTTTCTGATTTTTGGTGAGGTAGATGCTTAAGGACTTTACTTTTCTGGTTCCCATTGGGCTGAGATTCCTTGGTTGTATTGAAACGTAAAAGTTAAATAAATATGAGAAAATTACTTGCATCTCACAAGACTAAATTACTTAAGTTTGAAATAGAGATCTAGTAGCTTCTTTAATTTTGTGATGTTGGATAATCAATATAACTATATAAAATGCAGCCTATAAGCTACTACTTAGACCTTATAAGCATTATAGAATACATTGTGTGTGTATCTTCAAAGATCAACAGAGTATGTATGTTTACAATTGATACACAGAAAATTTCGAAAGTGTACTACTTTTGATTTTGAGTATGACTGATTTTTTCACATTTTTTATTAAGCAACCTTTGATCAATAATATATAGACTATCAGTGAAGACTTAATACAAGGGTTGAAATGTTGAATACATAGTGTTTCAGAACAAGGACAGAAGTGTTAACTAACAGAAGAGTTAAAATATTTAATCATCCAATTGTCAGATCTGAACTAAAATATGGTCAAGTGTAAAGGACTGATAAATATCAAGTGATATAAGATTCTTAAAATTATAATTCAGAAAATAGAATTGTCGAACTCCCTGGGGAGCCATTGAGGTTTGGTTGGTTGTCCAAGGGGAGAACCTTGGTCTAATGTCTCTAATTAGGCAGTTTTCGGAGACTGTTTATGCTTAAGCAAACAAGGGTGGGGGTTACTAGGTTCTTCCTATATGAGAGAGAGAGAGAGAGAGAGAGAGAGGTGAAACTTTGACCATGTCTTTTCTTCGATTTTCTTTAATGATGGAACTGTAACTGGTCTTTGCTCCTCTTCGCTTGTATCAGGATAGCATCAATATGAGGGGGTGTGAGATGGGCTGGATGGTTAATTGCAATGGAGAGGATCCAGATTTATTATTTTTATGGAGAAAGACTTGAAGTCAGTTCATGAAATTTTTTATTGTTTTCTTTTATTATTAATGCTTGAAGAAGAAAATGTCGAGCCCAAATGTAAGAACATGCATAGCCATTCTTCCATAGTTTAATTTGGGGAACCTCTTTCAATGGATAAGAATTCTATTTTTGTTAGATTATACATAAGTTATTGGGTCTCGGTGACTTATCCTACCAATTTTTTAGGTAGAAAATAGTTCTATTCAAATAAAATATATGAATTATACAAGATGAGAAGCTGAGGAGTTGCATTCCATCAAATTATTTTACATGTCATTGATAGGGCCATCCAATCTAAGGGATGGGCAAAACCATAGAAATTCCTAGTGATAATGTTGACAAAGCAACAAACAAAACATATGGAGAAAAGAGTGGCATTTACTTTTGTAACTATAGAAGCTTGTATATGCCAAGCATGTGGCATTTACTTTTTATAACTGAAAAGTAAAAAACATTTACTTTTGTAATTGCCAAGCATATGGCTTTTACTTTTGTAGTTCCAACTTTCCATATTGGTCATTTGAAATTTGTAATAATTCTGATATAGAGCAAATAAAAAATGATGGAGAAAAAAAATGCCATTTACTTTTGAAACTGATAAAAAAATGACATTTACTTTTGTAATTGTATGAGCTTTGTAACTGCCAAGCCAAGGATTTGGATTCTCTCCATAGGTCCCATAGACCATAGAGTGATCCCACGGGTGGGAGGACTCGGGCACACATTTCGAGGTCACCTTAGTTGTGAGATCATTCTATGGTCCAAGGGCTCTATGGAGAGGAATCCTATCCACCATGCAAAAGGCATTTACTTTTGGTCCCAAGTCCCAACTTTTCCTTACTAGCCGTTGGAGGCTGGAAGTTTGTAACTGACAAGCAAAGTATTTGGCCTGGAGAGTCTTCAGTCTTCCTTTCCACCTTATGAACAGTGAAGATGTTACTGTCTTCTTTTTCTCAAGATTCTTCCTCTTCATCATCATCTCGCCATCAAGGGTTTAGTCTTCTCTTGTCTTGGCATAGTGAATACACGTAAAATCAATGGACGACTAAGATTATTGTACTATTAGGTCTATGGTTAATATTGAACTATTGAGGATATCTTCACAGCACTACCGTCCATCCCGTTCTTCACAGTACTACTGCCAAGCTTTTGGAATTTACTTTTGGTCCCAACTTTCCAAGTGATCACTTTAAAACTGTCACAATTCTGACATGGAGCAAATAGAAAATAATTGAGAAAATAAATGCCATTTACTTTTGTAACTGATAAGAAAATGACATACTTTTGTAACTGATAAGAAAATGAAATTTATTTTTGCAACTATAAAAATTTGAAACTACCAAACAAACGACATTTGCTTTTGCTCCCTAACTTTTCTTTAGTGGCCGTTGGAGCCTAGAAGTTCGTAACTGACAAGTAAATGGATTTGGCCTAGAGAGTCTCCAATATTCCTTTCCACCTTGTTGAAGACGCAATCTTCTTTTTGCAAGATTCTTCCTCTTCTTCATCATCATCTTGCCATCACTGGTTCAGTCTTCTCTTGTCTTGGCATGGTGAATACATTTAAAATCAATGGATGGCTAGCATTATTCTATCATTAGATCTATGGTTAATATTAACTATGTGAGGATATCTTTCCAATACTACCGTCCACCCCATTTCAATAAAAAAAAAAAAAAATCTAGAAACAATTGTATAGTGAACGTTTAAACAGAGGTCCAACTGCAAAATTTATTATTCAATTGATTCATTCCTTCCCAAAAACAAAAGGATGGAATGGCTTATTACGAAAACATTGGAGATGATCAGGTCACTATTTTCTTAGTTTTCACAACCGCAGATGCACTTTTTGTTGATGCAATCCATCTTGCTTCATCTAAAGATTGTACATTTGCAGGCCTAATGAGACAGTCGCACTCATAATCACAGCATGCTGGATCTCCTCCTCCTGGGCACTCTCCTAGACAATCAGCGCGAGACCTACAATGTTCTTGGTGTTGTGACGTCGAGAATGGTGGACCTACAAAGTAGAAACAACAACTGTGTTACTTACATGGCGTATAAATAAGATCTAGAGAGAGAGAGAGAGAGAGCACATTCGCACTGTCCATCACAGCATGATGGTTGTTGGCACCCTCCGACCATGTTTTGACAATCGGCAGCAGAGCCACATTGCTGCTGAATTGTCAAGAATGGCAGACCTAAAAAGCAGCAACAACTATGTTAATTTAATTACATGGCGTATAGTAGAGAGAGAGAGAGAGTGAGAGAGAGACAGAGGGAGAGAGAACGAACCAGAAACAAAAACCAAGAGAATGACTAAGGTGGTGGACATGAGTGAAACTTTAGCCATGTCTTTTCTTCGATTTTCTGTAATGATGGAACTGTAAGTGGTCTTTGCTCCTCTTCGCTTGTATAAAGATGGCATCAATATGAGGGGTTGTGAAATGGATTAATCAGCATTTATTATAATTAACCATAATCTGTCAATCTTTTTGTATGGATCCTTGTACTCATTCTTGCTTGGAATCTCTATGAAGCTGACCCTTTAAGTTAAGATAAATTTTGAATATTGTTATTGTTGTCGTTGTGTAGAGAAAAACTTCAAATCAAATAAGGAAGATTTTTATTACATTCGTTTATTAAATAATGCTTGGAGGAGAAAATCTATAGGAGTGTTTTTTTTATTATTATTATTTCTTTTTCTTTTATTATTAATGCTTGAAGGATAAAATATCGTGGTTAAATGTAAGAACATGCATAGATATTCTTCCATAGTTTAATTTGAGGAACCTCTTTTAGTGGGTAAGGATTCTAATTGGAAGATTATGCACATGTCATTGGGTTTCGGTGACTTATCCCACAAAAATTTTAAGATAAAAAATAGTTTTATTTAAATATCATACATGAATTACACAAAGGCTAGAAGAATTCAGCAAAAAACTATTTTACATGTCATTGTAGGACCATCCAATCTAAGGGATGGGCAAAGCCAAAGAAATTCCTAATAACAATGCTAACAGCTCAACAAACAAAACATATGGAGAAAAGAGTGACATCTACTTTCGTCCCATTGGATAGTCTTTGTTACTTCTATTATATCTAATGGTTTTTGGACCCTGAGTCCAATTTCCTTGGATCTTCTTCAGATCTAGTACCGGTTACAATTAGTTCGTAGAAGACATTATAGTTATTGTTGGCGTGATTCATGGAGAACGAGATCAAGCCGTTGCACCAAATCTTCCCAATATTGAAGGGATCTCCCTCAATATAGTAGGGAATCATGTTGGTATGATTCATGGAGAAAGAAATCAAACCAGTGCACCCAATCTTCTCCATATTGAAGGGAATCCTCCCAATATAGTAGAGAATCAGACACTTACTTGTGATAGCCGTATTTGGAGAGATACAAACTGTACACATTGCTGTCCTCCCGATTCATCCTTATCTCAACCATTGTACAAAGCTCTATTTAAGGATAAAGAGTCCTCCTCAAACAAGTTAAGTTGAGAAGAGGAGTTTCCACATGGATTAGGCTTCCTTCTCTGGGAAGACCGAACCATGTATTTCTAAGTCTCTATGTGTGTGTGCTTGTGTCTACTTCTTGTGTGAGTGAATGTGAGATTGAACATGGTAGTAGAGCAAGATTGTCACACCCCGTTCACACTGAACCGGAGCGGTGACCTAGTTAACACCGGTTAACCCAAACCTGCCAGGATCATCAGATACTGTATTCCACCACAGCATACGCACAACTAATATAAGTTCATCAAATCAGCGGAAGTCTAAGTTTTACCTGTGAATAAATCCCATATACTTGATACCCGAATTGTGATAAAATAATTATATACATGTGGGCCCGAAGGCATGATAATTACACAATAAAAGTACAATTCATATATCAAGTATATACAGGAAATCATCAAAACAATCAGAGTACACAGCTCGGCTCGGTATCAAGGCTAGAGCTCAGCTCGGCATCAAGGGTTGTGCCCAGCTCGGTATCACATAGAAGAGCTCAGCTCGGCCTCAGAAGTGGAGCTCAGCACGGCCCCAAAGGTGGAGCTCAGCTGGCCTCAGAACTGCTGTCCCGCAGCACAACTCTCGCACGAGCAGTCAGTTCCGTGCTCTAACTCCTCAGGGGTCCACCAGTCCTCTTCAGAAAACTCGACTGTGGGACCCACCCCATGCTCCTCAGATGTATGACCTGCAAAATCATCTAAAAAGGGGTGTACACGTGGGATGAACTCACTAGCTCAGTAAGT
>NC_056565.1:19182872-19184541 GCF_013358625.1 Macadamia integrifolia
TGATTCATGGAGAAAGAAATCAAACCAATGCACCCAATCTTCTCCATATTGAAGGGAATCCTCCCAATATAGTAGAGAATCAGGCACTTACTTGTGATAGCCGTATTTAGAGAGATACAAACTGTACACATTGCTGTCCTCCCGATTCATCCTTATCTCAACCATTGTACAAAACTCTATTTAAGGATAAAGAGTCCTCCTCAAACAAGTTAAGTTGAGAAGAGGAATTTCCCCATGGATTAGGCTTCCTTCTCTGGGAAGACCGAACCATGTATTTCTAAGTCTCTATGTGTGTGTGCTTGTGTCTACTTCTTGTGTGAGTGAATGTGAGATTGAACAGTTATGGTGATGTTGTCTAGTGGGCGCCTCTACAAGGGATTTGGTCTGCTCAAAAGGCACTTACTCTTGGGCATAGCTTTATTGCATAGCATGCTTGACATGTACTCTCCCCATTCAAGGATTCCTTCTTCAAAGGAACCTCATAATTCAAAATTGTTGTCTTTGGTGGAATGCCTCCGAAGACATAGATCATCTCTTTTTCAATTGCAATTTTTTTAGAAAAAGTTCGGAAAGGGGTGTTGCAGATATTTTGGTCCATACTCCCTATTTAATGGAGAATGGAAATGGATTCAAAAGAAATTCAAAGGAAATTTGACTTGTAATATTGTAGTTAAGATGGCCTTATATGCCACCGTCTATCCCATATGGTGGGAAAGAAATAAGCGTAGATAGACTTCCTCATCCCAAACTTGAAATCAAATTTGGAGCTCCATTGATTTTGAGACTAAATCTAAAATCAACCACCTTCACTCCTCTAGCCCTCGCAATGAGATGAATCATCATATTGTCTCATTATGGGGTTTACAGATTTGGTTAATGTAATTTTCTTCTCGTGTTGTTCTTCCAAGGTGGGATTTTCTTCCCCTGTTGGCCCCTTTTAGGGTAGTTTTATATATCTCTTTCTCTTTAATGAAGTTTTCAAACCAAAAAGTAGTAGCATAAGCACTGATACCTTATTCTCATGTCTCAATCTTAATCTCAGTTTTCGATTCACTAATCATCAATCTCAACCATTCAAGAAGCAAAGTCTCATTAAACATGCTTTGGGCCATCATCATGACAGCAGATTAAGTTGAAAGTCATCCTCTCCCACATATTATAGTCCATGGGCTCAAGGCTACGAAGCTGCCAAAACCTTGCAAAGATAGGAGGAGGCACCAAGAATTTGTTTCTTGTCAAAAGTCATGTAAAGTTGACTAGGGTTAAAAAAGGGCAGGACCCAATCATGAAATGTTCAAGCAAATTTAAACTATGTCTTTTTACCTAAGTCACTTTTAATTAAACTCGCTAAATCTAGTCATTTTTTAAAATGCTATCAAAACCGGTTCACTACTTCTATAGTTTCACATATATTATTGAACATGTTTACAATGATATAAGTTCCCTCATTTTCCTTATTTTATATATTTTTATTAATAATATATAACTATTTATTTATTAAGAAAATGTGATTCACCATTACTAAGTTTGACTACGCTGAATCAACAAATTTTTCTAAAAGGAAAATCAAGTTAGAAAATCAGATTTTAGTGATCATTTAAACAAAGATCCAATTGGAGAATTTATTACTCATTTATTCATTCCTTTCCCACCTCTCCCCCACACCCCC